>NC_056573.1:23102717-23195217 GCF_018340385.1 Cyprinus carpio | reverse complement strand
CAAGACCGTATTAGTTACTGTAGATCATAGGACATTCAAATATATTTAAATCTTAACATATCTTTTACATAATCTAAAAGATTGAGTTGCATATTATATTTTTATTCACGTAATCTGTTGCAAATAGTAAATAGTATCTTTAGTAGCCTAGTATTCAGAAGACATTTACCCAGCACTGGTGACAAATTACCCAGATTTAAGCAAACAGTTATGCTCTAGTGAAAACTATTTTTAAAAATCACTTACATCCTGCACAGCCTTCAGCATTGCTTCCTCATTGGCTCCTGAGCGAACACGCATGTGGAAGACTGTGATTGCACTGATGTTTTCTGAAAATTATTGAAATTATTCTATTTATTTACTCCAAGAAATTCTAAAGATGACTTTATATGTTATCATCTGCATTATTTTGTCTATTCTATTCTATTCTATTCTATTCTATTCTATTCTATTCTATTCTATTGAACTGAAATGTATATTCAATATCAATGCAAACAATATATGCAAAAACAATATTTTCACTTTAGCATTTTCAATAACTGGCATAATCTACTTCTCTGCTGGGATGTTGATGAAGATGCAGAGGTTGGTGGTGGTGATGATGATTGGTTGGTTGTTGGTGAGACTGATGAAGATGTTTGTGAGGTTGGTGATGATGTTGGTGATTGGTTGGTTGTAGGTGAGGAGGATGAAGTTGGTGGTGAGATTGGTGATGATGTTGGTGATTGGTTGGTTGTAGGTAGGGAGGATGAAGATGGTGGTGAGGCTGATGTTGAGGAAGATAAAGGTTGTGAGGTTGGTGATATTGAGGTTGATAAGGATGTTGATGAGAACGGTGAATATGATAGTGTGGTTGATGAAGGTGATATAAAGGATGGTGGCGAATGTGCTAAGGTAGTTAATGAAGAATATGAAATAAATATGAAAAACAGAAATAATATTTATTTATATTCAGGAATGTTTTAATTTTGGTTTGTCTCAAAAGAATAAACAGATGCTGGATTGTAATTTGTTTATTATTAATTAATTTAGTTAATTAGTTAGTTCAGTCTTACGCTGAATGCATATCTGATTGTAGTCAGCACAGCAGTCCCCGCTTGTGACGCAGAACTCATCACAAAAACACCCACCACGGTTGCATTGGCTATTCACTCCAGGACAGCAGAGTGCTGTGGGTACTGAACACTGGCCTGAAAGATACAAGACATGAACACAGAAAGCTGATTTAACAAGGATGTTAATCCTTTGCTTTTCTAGGGCTTTCCTTTTGTAAAACACAGATCTGGTGCTCTGCAGCTGCATTCCCCATCTAGTCATACAGTGCAGTGTGTCAAATGTTTGTGTTTTTCCTTTGTCTGACATTGCTTTGCATCTGGTAATGCGTTATACAAGCTGGAACACACCTGGATAGATTCGCAGCTAACAGTTTGATTGTATTGAAAAGGAATTTATTTATAAGTTTACTGAAGACATCATTTTTACATATTAAAAATATTACATAAAAAAATTTAATTTGTAGTGTACAAATTTTCCCATTGTTTTTGATAAATTGTAAACTATAAGTAGACCTGACAATATGTGTGACTGTATTTGCATTTAAAAAACAGAAATAGTTTCATCTTTTCAGACCTTGACCATGCTGGCATGTGACTGTCTAACATGCAACAACTTAAAATTAATACTTTTTGGTCCAAATGGAATGTGCATAAAAATAGAAAACATCAGTTCACAATTTTAATATCCACTACTCTCATTCATAAAAATCTATGTCCAGATTTATTAGTTTTGTACTATTAAAAAAAATCTTTTTCTGAATAGGCGGTTTAAAAGCAATTTATTTTTTGCTTCTAAACATACTCCTCATACACACAACCAATGTCAAAAAAATAAAAAATAAAAAATAAATAAATAAAAACACAAAATTTTGGATAGCTCACTCCAAAATGAAAGTTGTCATCACATTCCCACTCCCATGTTATTCCATCCCAAACCTGTATGAATTTATTTCTTCTATTGAACACTAAATGAGACTTGTTATAGCACTTGCATATCATTGCTCTCTTGTTGATTTTGATTGGTTCCATTGTCCTCATTTGTAAGTCGCTTTGTGTAAAAGCGTCTGCTAAATGTAAATGAACAAAATAAGATATTTTGAAAAATGTGGGTAAAAACATACATTTATAGTCAATGGCTACAAGCAACTGTTTTTGTGTGAACTTTAAGCTCTTGTAAGTCTTTTGTTTGCTGTATTTTCCCACAAATGTTAAAGTCTAACAAATGTTTAAGTTGCACTCTTTCACACAAATTTATATCCAGATTGAATTGTTTTGTACTACTACTAATAATAATAAAAAATTCTCCTTTCTACTACTTTTTTAAAACACTTCTCATACACAACAACAGTCACAAAAATAACACAAATTGATGGGGCACATGGTTTAAGTTCTTGAATTTATTAGTTTCTTACAGAACTGAAGCATACTGTCAGTCTTACCTGAAACCTGGTTTCTGTCACTTTGGAACAGGAACAATAAGAGAAGCCAGACGTGAGCACCTGAGACCTTCATCTTAGTCCAGCTGAGTGTGCACATTGTAGTTTGGGTGTTTTTAATGTAAAGCATTAGTGAAATCCACACCTCCACACCAAAATTTCCTTGTATGACCCGTGTTTTAAACATTTAGCTTTTTACAGATATCTTGTCATTCAGGTTCGTCTGTGGATGATGGGGAATTTAACATTTAACATGTTACTTCCTGTTTGTCTGAAGTGAAATACTAATCTTCCAAATAAGAGAAGAGTGCAGGAAAACTTTTCTATTGAACACTACTGTAGAAATCAATATATTTATATATTTATGCAATGTATTAAAATGCAATATATTTTTTCCCCTAGTAACTGACCCAGAGTATTTTGTAATCTTTCCACACACACTACATACACTCACTGGCCACTTTATTAGGTACACCTTGCTAGTACTGGGTTGGACCCCCTTTTGCCTTCAGAACTGCCTTAATTCATCGTGGCATAGATTCAACAAGGTGTTGAAAACATTCCTCAGAGATTTTGGTCCATATCGACATAGCATTACGCAGTTGCTGCAGATTTGTCGGCTGCACATCCTTGATGCAAATCTCCCATTCCACCACATCCGAATGCTGTTCTATTGGACTGAGATCTGGTGACTGTGGAGGCCATTTGAGTAAAGTGAACTCATTGTCATGTGTAAGAAACCAGTCTGAGATGATTTGAGCTTTGTGACATGGTGCATTATCCTGCTGGAAGTAGCCATCAGAAGATAGGGCACACTGCTGATGTTTAGCACACGTAGACTGCAGTCTTCACATTGCTGTATATCCCCCACACCATTAAACCACCACCACCAGCCTGAACTGTTGAGGCAAGGCAGGATGGATAAATGCTTTCATGTTCTTTACGCCAAATTCTGACCCTACCATCTGAATGTCGCAGCAGAAATCGAGACTCATCAGACCAGGCAATGTTTTCCCAATCTTCTATCGTCCAATTCTGGTGATCCTGTGCAAACTGTAGCCTCCGTTTCCTGTTCTTAGCTGACAGGAGTGACACCCGGTGTGGTCTTCTGCTGCTGTAGCAGAAGACCACACCGGGTTACCAAGCAATAGAATAGGTAATAAAGTGGCTGGTGAGTGTATATATAATTTTGAAATCGCTTCTTCTTACTGGCAACCTGACACGCATTTTCTGCTATGACACTTGGCATCAAGGGTAGAAAGTAATGTATCTCAAAAGAAAATAATTTGAGTGGAATGCAGGAAAATAGTTCTGCTACAAAGAATGCACCCACAAAAATGTTTTGTTATTTATATAATTCCAAATATTTTCCTTGTACAAAGTACACAAGCAGATGTATTTTATTTGTATAAGGTGAAAATCAGATTCAAATTTGAATGATTATTTTTTTTTATTATATTGGTTAAGTTGGAGCACGATCAGATAATCAACCCAATTTGGCACACAGTTGCAACTTGTTTAGCTAACCATCCTAACTAGCACAATACATATATATATATATATATATAGATATATATATATATATATATATATATATATATATATATATATATATATATATATGCAGCCTACCTACCTCAGTCCTGCAACAATTTTCCAGCATCCAGCTTCATTCCACTGCCAAAAAATTTCAGAACTTGAGCACTTCCCATCTGACAACGAGCTGGATGCTCCATCGCAAACCACTCACTCTAAGGCAAATCTCGATCAAGCCTCCGGCTCAAAAAACACCTGCTTCTCAGGCCTCCGGCTCAAAGGCACATCCTTCTAATGGCTCCAAGGCACTTCCTCCTCGGCCTGGTTCCACCACCGAGCCCCAGGCCTCAGCACCCGGGCGGAGGCCCACAAGGCCAGCTACTCGCACACCTAAGCCACAAAGTCTCCGTTCACCTCCACCATCGAGACACCATCACCATCCATCCCTCCTATTGGGAAATGGACCGTCGCAGGATTGTCAAACTCTGAAGTTAAGTTTTCTCGAAAAAACTTTCTGTACATCTCTCTGGAAAATGTTAATTCAACCACCTCCAAAAAGGTAATTAAAGCCTGCAAGACTAAAAGTTACCATGTCTCTCTAACGTCGTCTTCCAGATCAAGTTCCGGCTCCCCTCGTGTGTCAAGACGCAGCAGGCCATCAGCAAGTCTGGGCCATTCCCCAGACTCGGCCGCTCCTTACATTGCACTGCCTTCCTCCTCTTCTCAACCAATCACTGCGGTGCATTCAGCTACCGCGCCGTATGCAGCATCACCCACTGGCATGGTTTTACAACCTCCTATCCTTCCCACTCCCTTCTACCTCCGGCTGCAGACGGTAGCGTGAGGCTGCCTCTGCCAGCCACTCAAGCTCAGCTACCCTTTACTTTTCTTTTTGTTATTTTTTTTTATTATTGGTGGGCAGCCTACACTTAAGTTTTTGATTTTATTTTGCATCTGTAAACGGTTATGGCCCCTCCTTATCTTCCCTCTAACCCTGATATCCAATCTAAACCTCAGTACACGTTATTCGTTGCAGTCCCTCTACCTACCCCACCGAATGCCCTTGCTCTGGAACCTCCCCCTGTACCTAACAAATCTTATCAAATCTTAGATCCTCGCAGGTGCGGATGTTGATCTCTCATCTCTCCTCTCTCTGCTATGTCCCGCCTATGTCCCGCCACGTTCTGCAACTTCCAATCCAATATCGGATTCCAGGAGAGAATCTTTCTCATTCTCCGGCAATCAACAGGTATGCGGAAACTTCAACAGAGGAAGATGTGTGAGACAGCAATGCAAGTTTCTCCATGTCTGTAATTATTGTGGCGGGGCTCATGCCCATACAGTTTGCCCAGTCATGAAAGTTACCAATAAAAAATCGAGAGACTACTTATTGACTTTACCAATTATCTATTGTCTGGCCTCGAATAGGGCTTTAATCCTGGCACTACATGCCCGCTCTCACAGAACATCATTTGCAACAATCTCCAATCCGCACTTGCAGAGTCAGATACAGTAGATAATTTAATAAAAAAAGAAGTTGAGTCAGGTTTTATGATCGGGCCTTTCGATACTCCCCCATTTTCTAGCGGCATGTAGGGCTCGCCAGTCCAATGCTGCGAGCTGCAGCTCCCATCGAACACTGCACGGGCTCTCCCGGTTACCCTGCACCTTTTCTCTTCACAGCATGCACATTTTGGGGGGCAACCACATTACGGATAGGAGGAGTTCTCTGGGTTTGGGCCATATTCCGGGCTCAGAGCCCTCCCCCAGGACACCACGCCAAAATATGCTTACTATTTGCTATCAGATTAGATGTAAGGGTGAACTCATTAAATTAAATCAATACAAATGTTTAAATTCATTTTCAATTCAAATGAGGCCCAGCAAAATAAAAAATAAAAAAAGATACTCTTTTATATCTTTTAACTTTTTGGAGATTTTAATCATTAAATCTTTGCCAAAATACAGTATATGTACAAAAGACTGTTTCTGTTCCAGTGATGTGTTGTTTACTTATGTTTTATGCTGCAGTGCCACCTAGTGAAAAAACATGTCCATTTAGCAACATGTTCAGGAAATTAGATTTCTGCAAAACACAGAATATTCATATAAGATGAAATTTATATAGATGAGCTATTATGTGATGTGGATGTCATATTTGATGAGGTGTTCATTTCACGTTGATTTTTTTCATAGCTGTGCCGTTTAACACTCGTATCCTGCAGTCTTCAGCCTGCTGTCTCCTCATGATGACCTCCATGTGAAGAACAAACTATACCCAGAGAAGAACAATTTTACTTACAATACTCTAATTTAAGTGTGGTGTTGCCAGTGTTGTTAATTTATTAATGCTAGTCAGCTGTTAATATGAGTTTAATGTTTTATTATTGAGCAAACTCTTGGAGGAACGGTTTAATATTCTAAGCAGTAAAGCACATTTGTGAACTATTGAAAGTAATTTTAGTAATGACTTACATCCTGCATAGCCTTTAGCGTTGCTTCCATATTGGCCTTGGAGCGCACATACACACGCAGGCCTGTGGTCACTCTCTTCTTATCCGCAAAGGATGTTGATGGTGAGGATGGTTTAAATGAGGGGGAGGCTGGTGATGATGACAAGAATGATGATAGTGATGGTGGTGAAGATGATGCTGAGAATGATGAAGAGTTTGGTGATGATAGTGGTGGTGAAGCTGGTGATGACAGTGAGGATGACTGTAATAATGGTATGGTTGGTGATGATGGTGAAGATGATAAAGATGGTGATGATGTAGCTGGTAAAGTCAATGATAGAAATAGATGGAGAAAAAGGCGATGATGGTGTTGCTGCTGGTGGTGATGGTTGTGAGGTTATTAATGAAGACAATGGTGGGGATGGTGAATTTGGTAATAAAGATGGTGATGACATTAGTATTGGTGTTGCTGAAAGTGAGGGTGATGATGGTGAGGATTGTTTTGTTGACAGTAATGAAGATGATGATGATGATAATGTTGGTGATGAAGCCTGTTAGTTAGCTGATGATGGCAAGTTTGAGGAAGATGATGCAGAGGTTATTGATAATGATGGCTGTGCTGGAGGGTTTGATGATGATAGTGGGACTGATTAAGATGGTACTGAAGATGGTTAAGATGATGCAGATGGTGTAGATGATGGTTCTAAAGATGTCGTTGATGTTGTTAATGTTAGTGATGAAGATGGTGATGAAGGCTGTGAGTTTGCTGATGATGGTAAGGATGCAGAAAATAATGTAGAGGTTCTTAAAAATGTGAGAACTGTGCAGGTGGGGTTGGCGATCATGATGATAGCAGGATTGATGAAGATGGTGAAGATGATAAAGTTGGTGTAGATGATAATATTGAAGATGTTGTTGATGATGATAACAATAGTGGGACTGATGAAGATGGTGCTGAGAATGGTGAAGATGATGAAGATAGTGGTGTTGAAAATGGTGTTGAAGATGATGATGACAATAATAAAGGGACTCATGAGGATGTTGCTAAAGATGGTGTAAATGAAAATGTTGAAGAATAAGATGATGATGTTAAGAATAGTTGGACTGATGAAGATGGTGAGGAGGATGATGAAGATAATGAAGATGGTGTAAACGATAATATTGAAGATGTTGATGATGTTAATGTTGGTGATGAAAATGATGGGGATGGTGATGAAGGCTGCGAGTTAGCTGATTATGGTAAGGATGTGGAATATGATGTGGAGGTTGTTGATAGTGAGGGCTGTCTTGGTGAGGTTGATGATGATAATGGGTCTGATGAAGATGGTGTAGATGATAGCATTGAAGATGTTGATGATGATAACAGTGATGGTAATGTTGATAATGAAGATGGTGTAGATAATAGTGTTGAAGATGATGACAATGATGAAGTTGATGAGGATTGTGTATATGATAGTATTGAAGATGTTTGATGATAATGTTACTGTTACTTAATGTTGGTGATGAAGGCTGTGAGTTTGTTGACAATGGTAAGGATGAGGAATATGATGCAGAGGTTGTGCTAGTGGCGGTTGTTGATGATGATGATAAAGATGAAAGAAAAGTTGGTGATAAAGGAGGCGTAGATGATAGTATAGAAGAAGATGATGATGATGATGATGATGTTGATATTGGGAGTTATGAAGATGATGCTGAGGATGGTGGAGATGATGTTTTTGATAGTATTGAAGATGGTGATGTTGGTGATGATGATAGTTGGTCTGATAAAGGAGGTGCTGAGAATATTGAAGATAATGAGGATGGTGTTGTTGATAGTATTGAAGATGGTGATGATGATAAAGATGGTGGTGAAGATGATGAAGATGGTGTAGATAATAGTGTAGAATATGAAGAAATATATGAAGAAAAAAGAATATGAGGATGGCGATAGTGGGACTGATGAAGATGCTGCTGTGGAAGGTAAAGATGATGAGGATGGTGGAGTTGATAGTACTGAAGGTGTTGATAATGATGAAGATGTTAATGTTAAAGATAAAGTTGGTGTGGATGGTGATGAAGGCTGCGAGTCTGTTGATGACAGTAAGGATGAGGTAGATGATGCAGAGTTTGCTGACTGTGAGGGCTGTGCTGATGAGGTTGATGCTGATAGTGGGATAGATGAAGATGGTGTTGATGATGGTAATGTTAGTGATGAAGATGTTGAAGAAGATGATGATGATATTGGTACTGATGAAGATTGTGCTGAGTATGGTGTTATGAAGATAATGGTGATGATAATGACAATTGTGGGACAGGTGAAGATGGTGTTGATGAGAAAGATGATAATGATATTAATGTTGGTGATGAAGATGTAAGTAAAGATAGTGAGGTTAATAAAGTTAGTGTTGAAGTTATTGCTGAAGATGGTGGCATTGATGATAGTGTGAATGATAACGCTGATTGTGCTGACACTGGTGAAGATGAAGATGATCTGCTTGATGATGCAGATGATGAAGATGGTGTGAAGGTTGGGGACGATGATGACTGTAGTGATGATGGTAAGGCTTGCATTGAAAATTGTTGGGATGTTGGAAATAGTGATAAGACTGGTGATGCTGTTTGTGAAGGTATTGATGGTATAAATGTTGAGTTTAGTGGTAAAGCCGGACAGGTGGAATGGTGAGAAAAAATACATTATGCAGTAGTCTGATGCAGTCTGCTTCATCATTTAAACAAGAGTAAACTAAATTTAGTTAGCTCTTATCATGTAGTGCCTGCTAGTGGTTACATAGCTTTACTGTTTTTGGGGAGCTTCTATGACATTGAAGAGTTGTGGCACCAGGCTGTTTTTAAACAAGTATTGTTAAAATGTTATCGAAATTGGAATTGTGAGATTTCACAGCTTTCTAAAATTTAAATCTAAACAAATGAAATATTATGGAAATACTTTATATATGTGGTTAAGCAGACCATCAGCTTTATGAATGTGAAGTGTGTGCAAGGAAATTGAGGTTTTACTGTGGTTGTAGGGGGAAAATAATGCAGCCCGTGGTTATCTTTTGTGAGTTTCTTGTTACCTGTAGTTTATCACAGAACATGTTTACACATGCAGGTTGCCTGGAGTGTGTTGTCTGACTTACCTGATGCCAGGTTCTTCTTTCTTTAGTATAGAAGCAGTAAGAAAAGCCAGAAATGGACAACAAAAACCTTCATCCTGTTCAGGTTTGTGTCCAACTCAACTGCCACTTCACTATGTATTGAAGTAGAGCTGCTGAATTTTCTTGAGGCTGAAATACCATTTTGCATCTACATCTTGCTAAGCAGGTTTTGCTGTTTATAAATTTATTATGTTTATAATTTTAATTTTTGTTAGGATTTGTAGGTATGATGTTTTTTATGGTATGATTTTTTTTAAGATTTGTATAGTTTGAAGGTTAATGAAGTTACAGGGTTTTAGGAAGGTGTTACCCGGATGAAATTAATGTTTATTAAATGAAAGAAAAAAACATGTCTGACAAATAACATACATATACATAAAACATTTAACAAAAAGAAGTTAGCTAGTTTTTTAAGTGATAAAACAGTAGGTAAATTGTTGAAAATTAAAACAAGTATTTGGACATTTTGTGGATGTTCAAACATTAATGTAACGTTATCATAGTAAATGTAATGTGGTTCCTCTGCAAGGAGATGTGTAAACTTCACTGACACTAGAGAAAAACACCCTATCTTTCTATGGTGTAACATGAATATGTAATATGAAGTGTAATATGAAATTACTATGTTAGAGGTGATAAGAGTTACTTCCTAAGTAAACAACACTAACACACCAAATGATCTTGCTAAAACAAGGAGGTCCATATAGACAGATGACAGGTGCTTTCAGCTAACCGTTTGCCTCATATGAAGGAAGTATTTCAGCTCAAGCCCAGGAACGTTCCCTTTGCAGCAGGGACCGCCTGCATACCAAAGATAAAAGGCATATTATCATACTGATGTCAATCATGTTTGTTAAAAAAAAAAAAACATAAGCTAACATCAGTGTTTCTTAAATCGTTGCATAATTTCACCTAAGATGTTATACAGGAGCAGAAAGCTGGACATATTAAAACCAAATCATGCAATACAGCAAACATCTTGCATAAATGTGACTATATACTATATAACATGCAAAAAAGTATTCAGTAATTACTCTCTGACATATATACATGACCTTTAATAAATTAATAATCATACCATATTATGCAATTAATTCAGTAGATAAATTACAATCACACAATGTTCATATGTTAAAATGTTTTTAAATTAAATTTAGTTTTCACATCAGTCTACACTCACTATGACAACGGAATATATATATATATATATATATATATATATATATATATATATATATATATATATATATATATATATATATATATATATATTATAATTATAAAAGCCTCTCTACCTCCGTCTTGCTGTGATTTTGTCATCTGTTGCTTTCCAGCTCTCTCCAAACTCATTCTTTGCCTCCTCCTCATTCAGCTTTATCGGGTTATTTTCGCTAATGCTGTCAGAATATCCATGTGTGTCAGAGAGAGTGATCTCTGCAGGGACAGAGAGAGAGGTTTCACAGACATGCTTTGGTACTGAAGTTAGATGATATGTCTATTGAATTTATTTACAACTATTCAACACATTAGGTTGCTTATACTAAGGGCCACATCAAAGTAGAAACATACCACTACAGGCTCCTCTGTGCAGTGAAATGTCATCAATGGCAACATCTGACCGGGCTGAGCTTCCTCTACGTCCCTCAAAGATCACCTGATAGATCAAAAACAAATTTTTTCATTACTAAATGCCACTCAATCAAACATTTTTATTTATATAGTTTTTACAGTATATAGAAGAAGTTCAAGCCTGCACCTTAAATTAAACTGATAAAAAAGTTTAGTAATGTTTACTTAACATGGACCATTTAGTGAATATTAGATACAGTAGTTCTCAAACTTTGACTGACCTGGAACTTAGCATCTGGTCTCAGGTCCACCCTCGCAAGATGCCACATGTTTCCCTGGTCTTCTCTCTTCCTCCACACCTCCTTGGCCACATTGCCATATTGCAGCAGGTAGACACTCATTCCCATGGTCCAGCTGGAGCCATACATGTGGTACCAGAACTGAAGACACTGAGGTTGAGGGTCAGCACATTCTGCACTGAGGAGACGAGCCGTGTCGCCATGAGTTACACTGTCACCCTCAATGTACATATAAAACCCACCTGGGAAAGAAGTTGTGCAACACACATATACAGTTTATGTAAAATAATTGTCACGATTTTGATTTTAAAATGATTGAATGACTTCAAGACCTAGTAATCAAGACCTACTTCCTGTTGTGTGGTCAGAGGAGGGACCAGTCATTGATGTGGGGGTGGAGCCTCTGTGTCTTGTCCAATCAAAAACATCAGTTGCCAACTGAGTCCAAGCACAAATGTCTTTTTCAAAATCACAACTGATGCTACAAGCTGGAGTAAAGAAACACATTTCATTAACGGTGTCATCAGTCTCTTTCTGGAAGCAATGGAAGATGCAGAGAATTAATTGTGGGATTGGTATGGCATCATCAGTCATAACAGAATGTGATCACACTGTGGTGGTTGATAGTGAACTTACAAGCTGAGGTGTTTGGAATTTCTCTACGTTGGATGGCTGCAGGTTGTGGCAGTGGGACTGAAGGTGAAGCTACCTGGTTTGGTAAATCTGAACGATATTTACAACTGTTAACACATCAAGTTAATAAACCTACACAAAATGTAGCAGTCTTTTTTGCAAAATAAGTTGACTTGTTTTTAAAGCTGAATGTATTTAATAAGGGCCACAGCAGAGTTGAAACACACCGCTACAGGCTCCTCTGTGCAGTGAGACGTCATCGATGGCAACATCTGACCGGGCTGAGCTTCCTCTACGTCCCTCAAAGATCACCTGATAGATCAATAAAACATTTTTCTTTCTGTCCTCAATGTCTCTGCTCAAACATTCTTGGTCATCGTTTCACATGTTTAACATTTAAAGGATTCCAAAAAGATGAACTGACCTGGAACTTAGCATCTGGTCTCAGGTCCACCCGTGCAAGATGCCACATGTTTCCCTGGTCTTCTCTCTTCCTCCACACCTCTTTGGCCACATTGCCATATTGCAGCAGGTAGACGCTCATTCCCATGGTCCAGCTGGAGCCATACATGTGGTACCAGAACTGAAGACATTGAGGTTGAGGTTCAGCACATTCAGCACTGAGGAGACGAGCCGTGTCGCCATGAGTTACACTGTCACCCTCAATGTACATATAAAACCCACCTGGGAAAGAAGTTGTGCAACACACGTATATAGTTTATGTAAAATAATTGTCACGATTTTGATTTTAAAATGATTGAATGACTTCAAGACCTAGTAATCAAGACCTACTTCCTGTTGTGTGGTCAGAGGAGGGACCAGTCATTGATGTGGGGGTGGAGCCTCTGTGTCTTGTCCAATCAAAAACATCAGTCGCCAACTGAGTCCAAGCGCAAATGTCTTTTTCAAAATCACAACTGATGCTACAAGCTGGAGTAAAGAAACACATTTCATTAACGGTGTCATCAGTCTCTTTCTGGAAGCAATGGAAGATGCAGAGAATTAACCCGTTTAATCCCAATATTTTCCCAGACATGAAAATATCCAAATGATGTGTCATTAGTAACCCTTTGAAATAATCAATAATTATTTTTTTGAAATTTTTTTGGAAAAGTGAGTGAAAAATTGTGTTTTATGTTCGGACACAATTGTGACCGGTGGGATAATGTGTGTACAGAAATAACATATTTCTGCAGTCATAAATATGGTTAGATATTTTAGCCCAGCTATTTTAAACTGTTTGATCACATTCTAGGGTTACTATTATGCAGAAAAAAAAGAAAAAAAAACTTATGCAACATTGATAGGAACACAGTTAAAAAAAAAAAAATTGTAAAATATAAAATACAATTTTTATATTAATGCTTAGAGTATTACCACATCATTGCTGTTCATTTTTTCTAACATTTGATTTTTTTAATTTAGTGCAATATTTTGTTATTGCAACATTTTATTGCATTTTTACCAGCAACTGCAATTAGATTTATATTGTTTACCTAAGTTCGCTGTTATCCCACCGGTCACTATTGTGACCATCAACATGTTTACTCATTCTATGACCACACTCAACAAAACTAAATATATGTGAATGCATATATTAATACTAGACATCCTAAAGGACATGTGTACCAAAAATCTTTGTCATATATTTATGTCAAGACACTTTACTAGCCTTTAGTTTTGGAGCTTTGATGCAGTCATCATCTTCTCAAGGTGCAAACAGGAAATAGGCTGCTCTGGTCATGTGACAATTTGCACTAATCATGTAAAACTGCACATATTTAATTGAGACCCCTTTATTTTTTCCATATTTGCAGGAAGTACACTAAAACATCAGTCAGTAAGGTTTTTAGAGCTTTATAAATGAAAACCTTTTTTACGGTCACTATTGTGACCGGTGGGATTAAACGGGTTAATTGTGGGATTGATATGGAATCATCAGTCATAACAGAATGTGATCACACTGTGGTGGTTGATAGTGAACTTACAAGCTGAGGTGTTTGGAATTTCTCTACGTTGGATGGCTGCAGGTTGTGGCAGTGGGACTGAAGGTGAAGCCACCTGGTTTGGTAAATCTGAATGATATTTACAACTGTTAACACATCAAGTTAATAAACCTACACAAAATGTAGCAGTCTTTTTTGCTAAATAAGTTGACTTGTTTTTAAAGCTGAATGTATTTAATAAGGGCCACAGCAGAGTAGAAACACACCGCTACAGGCTCCTCTGTGCAGTGAGATGTCATCGATGGCAACATCTGACCGGGCTGAGCTTCCTCTACGTCCCTCAAAGATCACCTGATAGATCAATAAAAAAATTTCTTTCTGTCCTCAATGTCTCTGCTCAAACATTCTTGGTCATCATTTCGCATGTTTAACATTTGAAGGATTCCAAAAAGATGAACTGACCTGGAATTTAGCATCTGGTCTCAGGTCCACCCGTGCAAGATGCCACATGTTTCCCTGGTCTTCTCTCTTCCTCCACACCTCCTTGGCCACATTGCCATATTGCAGCAGGTAGACGCTCATTCCCATGGTCCAGCTGGAGCCATACATGTGGTACCAGAACTGAAGACACTGAGGTTGAGGGTCAGCACATTCTGCACTGAGGAGACGAGCTGTGTCGCCATGAGTTACACTGTCACCCTCAATGTACATATAAAACCCACCTGGGAAAGAAGTTGTGCAACACACATATATAGTTTATGTAAAATAATTGTCACGATTTTGATTTTAAAATGATTGAATGACTTCAAGACCTAGTAATCAAGACCTACTTCCTGTTGTGTGGTCAGAGGAGGGACCAGTCATTGATGTGGGGGTGGAGCCTCTGTGTCTTGTCCAATCAAAAACATCAGTCGCCAACTGAGACCAAGCGCAAATGTCTTTTTCAAAATCACAACTGATGCTACAAGCTGGAGAAAGAAATGCATTTCAATAACAGTGTTATTAATCTCTTTCTGAAAGCAATAGAAGATGCAGAGAATTAATTGTGGGATTGGTATGGCATCATCAGTCATAACAATGTGATCACACTGTGGTGGTTGATAGTGAACTTACAAGCTGAGGTGTTTGGAATTTCTCTACGTTGGATGGCTGCAGGTTGTGGCAGTGGGACTGAAGGTGAAGCCACCTGGTTTGGTAAATCTGAACGATATTTACAACTGTCAACACATCAAGTTAATAAACCTACACAAAATTTAGCAGTCTTTTTTGCTAAATAAGTTGACCTGTGTTTAAAGCTGAATGTTTTTACAGAGTAGAAACATACCGTTACAGGCTCCTCTGTGCAGTGAGACGTCATCGATGGCAACATCTGACCGGGCTGAGCTTCCTCTACGTCCCTCAAAGATTACCTGATAGACCAATAACATGTATTTCTATAGATTGTTTCTCATGTTTTAGTATGTTTAGTATCTAATATGTTCAATTAAAAATAAACAATACATTTTTCTTTTACTGACCTGAAACTTAGCATCTGGTCTCAGGTCCACCCGCGCAAGATGCCACATGTTTCCCTGGTCTTCTCTCTTCCTCCACACCTCTTTGGCCACATTGCCATATTGCAGCAGGTAGACGCTCATTCCCATGGTCCAGCTGGAGCCATACATGTGGTACCAGAACTGAAGACATTGAGGTTGAGGGTCAGCACATTCAGCACTGAGGAGACGAGCCGTGTCGCCATGAGTTACACTGTCACCCTCAATGTACATATAAAACCCACCTGGGAAAGGAAAAGGAGACATTTGGAAAATGTAAATTAGGAAAATGGTCCAAAAAACTTGACCAGTATGTAAAATAATATTGGAAATTAACCCACTTCCTGTTGTGTGGTCAGAGGAGGGACCAGTCATTGATGTGGGGGTGGAGCCTCTGTGTCTTGTCCAATCAAAAGCATCAGTCACCATCTGAGTCCAACTGCAAATGTCGCTTTCAAAATCACAGTTCATTCTGCAATCTGTCAAAACAAAGCAACCATATAATCATGCCAAGCAGTTAACCATACTCTGATCCACAACGATGATGCATGTGACAGCGTTTTTAAACATCAAAAACTATAAAATGATGTCTGATTTCTCACGAATCCCTGTTACTTTTTGTTATTTTCTATTCTTTTGTGTATAACTCCTAATTTCTACTATCCACCCACTTTACATTTTTATTCACAAGACTTTTATGTTTTAATTGCATTGAAGATATACTGTACATTTTACAAGTTCATGCATTCCATGAGAAACAAACGCATGTCCTTTGCAGTCTGAACTACAAAAACATGTACAGGAACAATTACCTATGAATACTGTGTGAATATCTGATCTCACTTGATAAATCAACAGGTGATGAAAATTAATTGTGTTGCAAACAGTGTTCTACATCACTTTTACATTAATATTATTATAGGAAGTCTTACTTGGATGGGGGTCAATAAAGTTTGGAGTATATGGATGGGGTGCCAGAGTGGTCAAGTCCACATCTTCTGCAGACAAATCTGCCAATGTTTTGAGATCAAAGTAATTGGAGATCTTTTTAATCATAAATATACAAAAAGATTATATATATATATACTGTATTTACAATATACTTTAAAGTTAACAACAGTATTTCTGAAGGAGAGTCTGAAGTAGTGAAGTAATATTTTTAAGATGAGCAAAGCTAAAAAAAGAAGACTGAAAGTAGTCACGGACCCTGCCACATTTATATCTACACATTTATATCTACAACACTTACATTCACATGCACCATGCACTATGGACACATCATCTATGGACACATCTGAGCGAGGATCTGAGCCCCTGATGCCTTCTATGATGATCTGAAACAACAAACAATCACTCATCCATCATGTCTGCCTAGAGCACTTAATATTTTGTCCTCTGAATTCATTGACATCAACGCATTGTACTTGCAATGTGCACATGTAGTAACTTACCTGGAATGGCTGTTGTGGTTTGATTTCAACCTGGCCTTGGTACCAGCTGTTACCCTGGTTGTTGGCCCTGGACCATATTTTTATGGCACGATTGTTCTCAAATATGTAGAGGTTGAGTGACATAGCAGTTGCCAGGCCGTACATGTGAAACCAGAAACTCAAACACTGCTTGCCGGAGGTGTGGCAGACGGGACTCATTATTCGGGCTGAGTCGCCATGGACCACACTATCCCCCTCAATAAACATGTAATAGCCACCTATATAAAACAGAGGTGAATAGGGCAGTCAACCCAGTTTTTTTTGAGGTATTTACAGTACAAGAAATTCTGCTCCACAGAGTGCCATCAGAATCCCATAGTCTACTTCAGATTGTATAAACCAGTTTGCCCAGCAAACCTACTTCCTGTGGTGTGGTCACCGGATGGCCCAGTTAAGTTTGATGGCGTTGACCCTGACCATCTGGTCCAATCAAAACTGTCTTGGATAAGTTGCTCCCACCCACATTCATCCTGGTCAAAGTTACAGCTCCATGGACAACCTGTGTGATAACAAAATAATTAAAATAAAAGCAGAAAAAAAAGAAAGACAGACAGACAGATAGAAGAGACACTGCTTACTTGCAGAGGATTTAGTTGGTGTGGGGTCATCTGTTGGCAGTGGATTGGCAACTGTATGGAAACAGAAAAAAAAAGGTTTAAAGTTTTTTTTTTTTTTCATCTAATACACTGAAACACATCTACAAACAAACAAACAAACAGCAACAAAAAAATAGATTTGAATAGGAAAGACATCTGAATAAGACGAAATGACGAATATGATTTTGGAATAATTTATGATAATATTATTTCATAAGCACTTACAACACAAGGTGTGATTCCTCCAGTCTGGCAGAAAGACCTCAGATATTTCACAAGCAGACACATAGTCCTCCAAAGAGGTGCAGAGCTTAGCTTTGTCGCCTTTGGAAATACAGTAATCAGAAACACAGCTGCTGACATAAATCTGTGGCGGAACAAACCAGTGGCACTCTTTGAAAGCATCTTCAAACAGTTCACTGCACTTTGTATATGCATCATCCTCCAGGTCTGGATGACACTCAGGGGGGACTGGAGAGCCATTACTGCAACTGGAAAAAGGTAGAAAAAAAAAACAGGACATTATATATTACTTTGATATTACAGTGTTGCCTTATATCATTAGAAATAGATTAATAAATTAATAGATAAAAAAAAAACACATTATTTTAATAGTGTACAAAAACCTTTTGCCCCTTTGTATTTCACATTCGATTAATTAGTTAATGTTACTTTACCATTTGATCCATAACACTGGATCATCGAGACAATGAGTTGAAGTCGTTTCGGGAATGAACCGAATGAATGAATCATTCAAACCGTCTTTGTGAACAGGACCAGTCATTGAAAAGATCCGATTCAAAAGAATGATTCGTTCACGAAACGGCACTTTCATAAACAAGCCAAGAAGAGCAAAGGTGAATGTAATTTAGAGTGAATTGGAATTTCATTTGCAGACTTCACTTCCAGTCTGGTCATCTTACAGAACTATCATATATATATATATATATATATATATATATATATATATATATATATATATATATATATATATATATATAAATGACTGATTTAAATTTTTATTTACTTTTTTTTTTTTTTTTGGTGTCTGAACGTCGAGTAAACAAATTCAGTCAGGCGCAACATCTGTCAGTGTCATTGCGCAATATCACTTGTCAGTCAATCAATTCAACTTAATATTTTATGAATTACTATAATTTTTGTGAGGATTCCGAGCTCTTACGGCCAGTCGCTGTCGTTGGTATTCCAGCTGCTGGCGAACTCGTGCGGATTCGCTACTGTGTTGCCGTCGGGAGTCAGAAAATCGTCAAACTGACTTCCGGAGTATGTACCGCACAGGCCGCACAATACTCCTCTGTAGCGTTCATCCACCTGGACGAACAACCTGGCGTTTCCAAACAGCAGCCTCAGACCGAAGTTTGTATTAACCTGAGCGTAAGGTCCCGACTGAAACACAGACACAGAGGAACCAAACTTCGCAGGGAGGCGAACCTGACCACCGTTTGCCTGGAGTGAAGAAAAAGAAAAAACAAGAGTGAAGGTAAGGAACTTTTGAGTCTATCTCATCAATCCTAACGAAAATGAGGCGAAGATTGAGGACCGTTACGGCTTACTATTGCATGTATTTTATTATATAATTTTATCAGATATTTTAAACTTCGTTTTTTTTATTGTTTATGTCCATCTATACACTTACATTACCTGTAGCCTATTTTAAGTTCACTTTAATGTAATACTCTGTAGTAGGCCTAGTGTAATCTCCTTCAAACCGATGCTTTCAGAATCTTTGTCATTTTATTTCTTTTATGTTTCTGGCAGCTGATGCCAAATTGAGAGTTGTATTGTAGTAAAAATAACTAGAGTAAGTTGAGTATTTGATTATAATTCTAATCATTGCCAGTCATAAAAATTATCTTAGATTTCTAAAATTTAAAACTGGGTCATTTATTTGTTGGCACATTGTTTTATCTTTAATGGGAGGTCCAGAGAGTGTCATGTTACTGATAACATGGTGATGAATACTTCGTTTAAAAATTGCGACCAGTTTTGATCTGTCTGAAGTATTGCAGCTATATCATTGCCAGAGGCCTAATTATATGAAGCAGAAGTCACTATCAGGACACTCCTCAAATGTTATCACTGAAAGATAACATGTGACGTCGTAAGCAAACACATCTCTTATCACTTACCTTTAAAATATGAACATTTTACTTACTGTAAACACTAATTATGGGTCATATATTTTAGATGGCAGCTCCTGCCCACATTTCTTTCCATGAATTGCCCATGTATATCATGAATGATTAGTTACATAATGGAAGATAAGTGCTACGTGGAAAACTGTGGAGGCATCACAAACATCCCCTCAATGTACTCTAACAAAGTAGTTTATTTGCTTGTTTTGTTCTCTGGGATTATCTTTCTTCCCCTAGTTTCTGGTCACATGTAGAATCACCAGATTGATGTGTACATCTGGATGGTCATGTGTTGAACCATTTATCTGTTACAAGGTTGCTGAAAGTTGTAATTTTTTGCAATTTGTATCTTTTTGGACGGGACAGTTTTGAGTTCTGAATTGTTTGTATTTCAATGACATGATTCAAAAGGTTCATCAATTAAAAAAAAAAAAAAAAAAAAAAAAAAAAAAATAAATATATATATATATATATATATATATATATATATATATATATATATATATATATATATAATTATTTTTATTTTTTTTTAATTTGCATTGCATATGTGTGGTGTAACTGTGCACACTGACAGTGTAGTCAAATCCAAATGAATGACAAAAACAAGACACTCACATAAACCTGCTTGTTCTTCCCGATGACAATATGTAGGCCTTCCATGTCAAGAGCTACAGAGTTAAGGGAGGAAGTTGCAGAGTTGTTCTGTCCCTCATTTCGTGCCGTTACCATGAACTGGGTTTCAGTAGGCCCGCAGGTCTTTGCTATGGTGTAGTTGCAGGTGCCCCAGAAAGAGTAGGCCTTGCCATCGAAAGTGATGTAATGGGGGTCACCGTAGACACTGCAGGTCATTGGGCTGGATGGAAAGCAACCCAAGACCCTGTCCTTAACCATACACACTTCGTCAGCCATGCAGGCTGTAGGTGAACATTGAATGGTCCCATTGCCCAAACACTGGCACTGTTGCTCACATTCACCCTTCATAAATGTCTCTCTAATCTGAATAGGACAGGAAGAGAAAGATTAAAATATATAATTTTAGTAAGATATCTATTTAATAAGATATTTTAGTAAAATATAATGTGTATACATGCATAACATATTTAAATTTTAAAATTATTGAATTATTATTTTACAATTTTTTTAAAAAAATAATAATATATATATTTTATATAAAACTTGAATTCTGAAAGAAATGTTTGTAAATTTTAAAGTTAAAATAAGAGCTCTAACTCCATTTCAGTGACCAAACTGAATAGAGTAAGACATTTCTGCATTGACTAATAAATAAATTTACTAATAAATAAATAAATAAATAAAACAAATTTATTACAAGTCATGGTATATATATATATATATATATATATATATATATATATATATAATATATATTAGGGACGTAAAGATTCACTCAACTTACGATTTCGCAATTTTGATTTCACGATTCGATTTTCTCACAAGATTTTCTCATGAGATTGAAGACATTGTACAGTAAATGAAAAGGTGTCTTTTTTAAGGCTATAGCTGCACATTTCTTTGTGAAATTGAAATATAACAAAATTAAATTTAAATTTTAAAACAAAACCTAAAACAAACAAGTAAGTTACACAAATAAAAGAAATCTCATAATATGAACAAAGTAAGGCTTTGTCTGTGCTCTTTCCATTTAAAATGAGAGGCAACCACTGGGTTTTAATCATGATCAAAACAAAGATGCAGCATGAGTAGTTTTTAATCTAAATTAGACTGTTTGAAGCAAAAACAGAATGGTCTGACTTTAGTTTTTTGAAACTATACTACATAAAACATATCTGAACGAAACAGCAGATGAGCTGAATGAGACACAGAGTCACTCTCTGACAGCAGGTGGCACTCATGAACAGCAATGATGCAGTGTTTCCTGGGTTACTGCTGTAAATAAAGCAGAGCTGCTCTTATGAACACTACTTTAATATGCATTGTTCAGAGGCAAGATCAAATGAAAATACCACGTAAACTTTTCTAAAGATAGTCAGTTCCCATCAGAGATAGATTCATATAAACTCCTAATTCAATTGTATCGCTTTTTTTTGGCATCTTTTTTTTAATCGATTTTTTTCGGGCTGGTGGTTGTTTGTTGTTTCATTTTTTTTTTTTTTTTATATATATTTATTCTTAATATATATCATTTAAATTTTTCTAGATAGATATAAATAATGATGTGAGGACAATAAGACGGCTAAGCTGCTTTACCGAAGAATGCTGTCCATTAGCCCAACATCCACAGTCTTTAGCTAATACACATGATCCTCCGCTGAGCATGAAGCCATCGTCACACTCACAGCGCTCCTCACATATCCCACACGACCCTGTAGCATCCTGGCTGGAGCAGGTATTAGGGCAGCCGCTGGCACAGGCGTTATAGTGGCTGTGAAGGCCACACGCCACAGCTAAAACAGAAACCCAGAGAATCAAACATAATTAATCTGATTTATAGATTCACAGTATGTTTCCCAGTGCCTTTGTGGTTTGTAATGGAAAGTTACGGGTCAGCTGGTGAAGGTGTGGAAGATGATTAATTAATAACCAGTGACTATGTCTAGGACTTCTTTGTGGGTTGTTAGGTGGAGACGGGACTGCTGATTACAGAGAGGTCTGAGATTAGGCCATTTGCTCAACAGTGGCTCAAATCAGGTAGTCTGATCTGACATGTCAAGCCTTAATTTATAATTATGATTAGCCTAATAATACTGACAATACTTGAATCGCTTGTCTCTATTGTTTCATAGTTTTGGGTGGAAATGAGATACTAAGGGTTTACACTTATATCCAAGTTCAGATGCATTTTGATAGAGTTCTAGGCCAGTTTCACACATGCTGCTTGATGCCTATTTTTAAGATTTAAAGGGTTATTACAAATATTATTATAAACTTGAAAGGATAGCAATATATTATGGTAAAGATTTAATCCGGGATTTTGTGTGACTATGGGGTGGTGGACCTCGGTCCCTCTAGGGTTTTTTGGGGGAGTTTGCATCCTGGAAGAAAATTTTATATATTTTCAATTTAAATACATGAATCTTGTGCATTTTTAGAGCAAAATGATTATCTTACTATTGTAATTCAACTACACTGTAAACTAAATTAAATACAAAATGAATATGTCATTATAATTAGTTTTTTTTTTTTTTGTTAAATAGTAACCAGCACATGCAGGTATTGAGTTTGCTGCTTTTGCTGTGAACTCAGAAGCTTAAACACTGGACCATGAGCTGCTTGCATGAACACAGTTCTGCATTTCACTCTAAAACATGCAGACAAAATACTTATATAAATTGTTACATTTTGCAATTCGATAAACACACTAAGCCGTATCACAGATGCTTATGTTGTTAAGACAAGGGTAAAAATATTTTCAGTTCATTATGAAACCGTGATGGACTACTAGAGTCCAAATAATAATTGGGGTTCTAACTGGAGTTGTTCAAAGAAAAATCAAGAGTTGTTCAAAGAAAAATCAGCACTTATCAGCATTGCCTTCTCTGTTTTTATGAGTACTTATTTATTTTAATTTGAATATTATTACCTTTTTCTATTGTAAATTTCAAAAGGAATATTTGTCTATATTATGTATTATACATTGTAATGTGATGCCTAAATTCTCTTATTGTATTTAATTTTTTTAATTAAGTAATTTATAATATTGGCTATTTATCGGCCATAACCCAAAAGTAATTACTGGCTTATCAGTATCGAACATAATTTCGATTAATCAGATATTGCATCAGTAATGCATAATAAAATTTTCATTCACATATTAAAGTTCATTTAAAATGACAACTTTACAGATAAAATAATAAACTTTTTGTAAACTGAATAAATCATGGTTTAATCAAAAAAAGCCTCATAGACTTCCATTGTGGGTGCATAACTGTGGGGCACATTTTTTGTCAATCGATACAGTCAAGTTTAAGAGTGAAAGTTTTTTTTTTTTTTTTTTTAATATATGTAGGTAAGTTTAGTAAATGTTAAGTACATACGACAGAATGTTGAGTTCCTCCATGCGAGAACAGAGATTCCAACTTTGTTGCAGGTGGCATCGAAAGCCTCAATGGCATTGCAGAGGGCAGCAGGATCTCCGTGAGTTGTACACATGTCGAACATGCAGCTTTGGAAGAAACTATCTGCATTCAGAACAGATGAGCACATTGAGAATGGCCCTTGTCTGGATGTTAGCATGCCACAGTAAGCCTCGCTGGCGTACTGCTGCTCCTCTGCGTCTGTACAGACCCTGGGCAGGGTGGGCTCCTCACACACGCTCTGCCCTAAAACATGCCTGTCCTGCACCAGTGACTCGTCTGGGATCTTGAAATCATCTTCTGTCTCGTGGTTAAAGTTGCCACACATGCCGCAGATTCTGTTCGAGTAATGACTAGGGACGATCACCTGAACGGAACCGGATTGCATGTAGAATATGGACAGTTTGAAGTCTGTCTGAAGGACCAAAGCACCTCCCTGGGCATTAACCGTAACTCTGTTTCCTTTCAGGAGTAGAGGGAGATTATTCCAAATCCCATTAACCTGATTAGGACAACAATGGAAAATGGTTTAAGGAGTAGTTCACACAAAAATGAAAATTTGCTCACCTTCAGGCCATCCAAAATGTAGATGAGTTTGGCTCAGCAATGGATCCTCTGCAGTGAATGGGTGCCATCAGAATGAGAGCCCAAACAGTTGATAAAGACTCAATCAAGTCCGTCAATTAACACTTGTGAAGTGAAAAACTGTGTGTTTATAATAAACAAATCCATCCCACGGACTCTCATTCTGACGGCACCCATTCACTGCAGAGGATCCATTGGTGAGCAAGTGATGTAATGCTAAAGTTCTCCAAATCTGACCTGATGAACAAACAAACTCCTCTGCATTTCTGATTGCCTGAGTGAGTACATTTTCAGCAAATTTTCATTTTTTGTGTAAACTATTGCTTAAGATATAAGACAAATGTTATATCTAATCATCATAAATTGTGTTTGATTGCTCACCATGACTTTTCTTCTCTCTGTCCTCATCATGGTCACTCTCAGACCATGTACATTGATGTTCACTTGCTGAATGGAGGATATGTGCGAGTCTCCTTTATTTTCATTTTGCACCTCCACTGTGAACTTCGGAAGCAACCCTGACTCATCGCAGACCTTTGACAAGACGTAGGTACAGGGACTCTCAAATTGGAAGCTGACCCCATCAAAAGTAGTGTAGTGTGGGTCAGAGGCCACATGGCAGGTGCCAAAAGTGTCGTTGGACCATGGGATGTGAGAACAGATGAGTTGCTCATCAGTGCAAGTGCACCAAGTGCTTTTATCAGTCCAAAATATGCCTCCTCGCTGACATTGTGGCCCTGTGGATGATATATTAACATTTTATTACTATTTTACTAAAAGCCAATAAATGTGGTGAATTTAGCCTGAAGATGTCTGTATATTGGTAAGTGATGTACTAAGTCAAAATAATAATAATAATATCACTCACCACATTGTTCCTTCCGTATTCCTATTCTGTCAAAGGCAGTTGCTTCATCGCCATGAAGACCTTTTAATAGCTCAAAAACAACCTGCTAGAGAAGACAATTAAGTTTCTTCACTCGAAACAAATGTTTTTAAATACCTATAATTACATTTGTGCTCATTCTTTTCACAGATCTGTCTGTCTGTCTGCCTAACTATCTGGATACACAGTTAAAACAAATGAAAAATAACGTTTTCTGCAATCTTTCACCACAAAGATGCCCTAAACCTAAATATGATATTTACATTGCTGTACCTGTAAGTTGTCGTTGTCAGATTGCTTCGTCAGAGGGATGAAGACTTGTCTCCAGTCTCCACTGCTAGACGTCTCTGAGGTCCAAATCAGTGTCTCCTGAATGTTATCCACTAGCAAAACTCTGAGTTCAGAACTCTTCTTGATAGGTTTATGGTACCAGAACTCCAAACAGGAGTCTTCTGAGATCTTAAGAAATCCACTCTTGAGACGATATGCACCAGATGGATTCTCAGGATGGAGAGAAGTTTCCTCTGTAGCACATAGACAAAAAGGAAAAACAGGTATACATTTAAGTGATTTGCAGGAGAGCTTCTGAAATAATGTTAATCTTGTCAGTTTTTATTTTCTGTGAAAATTATACTCCTCAAATTGTAATTGATTCCGTTTTACTGCTCAGTTTATGGGTAACACATGTATATTGATACATTGAGCTCTGGTGCTTATGTGGGCTTGGCATGTTTGAATCCGGCTTGTTACCTGCCTCTGTTCTTATAAGTAGTACAAAGCCCAAAAAACAGCTTCATACAAAATAAAAGTTTCATAAAAACATAACTGCTATGAAGATTTTGTTCTCTAAACAAATTGATATTGTAGTATACAAGCAAAGGCTGTATTAGTAACATATGCTCTTCATATCATATACTTCATAGACTGACCTCTAAAAGCATGCAGTCATAAATAATTATCAAATCACCTCAAAGACGACATGTGCCACAAGTTAGACTCTGATCTGAACTTTGTGTTTTGTGAATTCTTACAGTGTAGTGTGATGACAAGGGTTCACACAAGTGGTTGAATGTGGTGCCTAGTGTACTTGAATGTAAAGTTGAAGAACATAATTGGAGGAATAAGGAGTTTAAAGAAGCTCTGCTACATGCTTTTAGAAACCTGTTAACTGCTGTTGCTGCAGGTGAATGGACTGGTGGTAAACACAAAGCAGTAACTGTCTCTGCAGCAATTTCGTCTCAGCAGTATAATTACCTGTTGCCGTCTGAGTGCTGATGGGTCTCTCAGAGGTCCAATCGCAGGATGCCGGCAAATCACTGCCAATATCACACTTTGTGAAATAATCTACAGCACAGGAGGGAAAAGTGATTAAAGGACAATAAAAAACAAAAGTGGAGAATAAGAACCTAATCGAAAACAAGATACAAACCGAAAACATATTCTGTTTGGATTGTTATAACAAATGTTCGTGTCCCCAGTCACTCTTGCGAGAAATTAGAGAAGCCTAAAAGATTTACGACTCATCAGAGTTGGATGGCATGGTTTCTAACAGGTCCTCATGTCAGCATTGCAGAGGTTGGTTACACTTTACACTTTTTTCAAAGTTTTATATATAATGCATTATAAAAGTAGTTTTATTGCATTAATTATGCTTTGTAATGCACATTATAATGCATTGTATTATCTCATGAATAATTGTAACCATAGTTATAATACATTATAATAATTATCTATTTATTGTTACACATTTAGAAAGTATAATGCATTAAAACACAAACAAACATTCAAATATTATAATCCATTTTTAGTTTAACAATTATTTATATAAAAATAAATTACAATGCATTACAACATGCACTATGAATAATATTATAATGCATTGTACATAAAGGCTTTAAATCTTTTCAGTAACACTTAAAGCCTTTATGAATTATCTTTTCATAAATATTTGAAGTTAAAATGCATTATAATGGTGTAATAATGCATGGATAAATATTATAATGTATATTATGTTGTAATATATATTATAATATAATTATAACTTTAACACATTAATGACCACAATTATTCATGGGGTCATAGAAAATGTTATATGTTGTGCTTTACAAGGCATAACTAATGCATTAAAAATATTTTTTATAATGTATTATATTTAAAGGCTTCAGTTGTAACCACCCTTAAATTATAACCTTACAAAAGTTAGGCATCTGGATTTGTGCTGATAAAATGCTTACCTGCATTTGACCTCCAGTCAGGAAGAGTGAGTGGAAAACTTAAAAAATAAAATTTAAGTTAAGAAACGGTTAAAAAACTCAACTTTGTTAAACACAATATAAGAGTTAGAAAGGCAACCTACCCTGAGAAAGCCTCAGTGTTGAGAGCACATAAATAGGCTACTACAGAGAGCAGCCCCA
Organism: Cyprinus carpio; assembly: GCF_018340385.1. Lineage (NCBI taxonomy): Eukaryota > Metazoa > Chordata > Actinopteri > Cypriniformes > Cyprinidae > Cyprinus > Cyprinus carpio. Next base: position 23,167,436 of record NC_056573.1, on the reverse strand, counting down.
GGTATGTGTCCCCTGGCATATTGTCTCTTTCAGTGTCCCGCTAATAAGTTCTCTAGTGTTGAGCTGAGGTGGGTGTACCTCAGGAAAATGAGAAGGGTTTGAATGTTACGGCTGTTTTATGAAGGTGATGAAAGTGCACCACTGACCCTGAGAAGGTGTGGTGATGTTGATGGTGCCCCCCCCCAAAAGGGGAGGGGTTTTGATGTGTATATATAGTTACAGTAATAAAGATGACTCGAATGTTCACTGTACTTTATTTTATTCAATTTAGTCCCAGTCATGTCCTTATCAAAGTCCTGTTATTGTGTTGAAGCAACAACTTTAATTACTTCTGTCTAATGCAACATTGCTTTTGAAATATTAGATAACAATATATCAAAGCAGGTTCATTTCTTTGAAAAAAAATAAAATAATCTCAAACTAGCCAAAGCTGGTTTAAGCTGGTCTCTCAGAATGGCCAAGCTGGTGTTTACCTGGTTTCAGTAGTTGGCCTTGGTCTTTGGACTTGACCTGCTGAAAAGTGTCCCAGAACCATTTAGAGCCAAGAGACCTGATCAGGCTGGGAGATTGGGTAAAACCACCAAACCAGCTCAGGCTGGTTCAAAATATTTATTTATTTTACGTTTTAAGCAATGTATAAAAAAAAGAGAGAGAGAAATACAAGTGTCATTTATCTGCATGTGCCAGATATATTTTCTTAACACAACACTGTTGTAATTATTAATTGGACACTATTGGAAAATATTTTAACAGTGCATTTATTATGCAAGCACCGTATTACAGTGCATGTGAATAGATTTGCAGTGTCTTCAGGTTATTTGAACCTTGCCAGGCCCTTTAAACCCTTACTGTTCTTCACTAAACTTTACATTTGTAAAGATCAGATAAGAGCAAAACCACTGTTTAGATTGATGCCAGGCACTGAAACTTGACCATGTGATCCATAGCTGTACCCCTGACCAGTTTGCACAATTCTGTTTGGCTCAAACGCTTTTCATAGGATGATTAAATTTGAGCTCGAGCTAATGGACTTTGCTGTAATCATGTCACAGTCCTTGACTTTATTTGCAGTGTCAGACCTCACACATTAGTTTCCAAATGCCACTCTTTTTTTCTTTTTTATTTCCCTGTTCTTCTCTTCAACCTGTCCGACAGATAAGATAACGCCACCAACCCTTTGTTATAAGAGATGGACATATGCAATACAAGACAATACTTTTCTTTAATGATGTTATCTAAGGTGTTTGTAAGTGGTCTGACTTCCAGGATGTGGGTGTCAGACATCTGCTATCAACTAAACTCTTGGATTTCAGCAAACAAAACTCCTCCTTTACAGTAAGCTGTGAAACAGACTGCAGGTGAAGAGAGATTTTCATCTCAGATAAGATTACAATTGCTGTTTACCCTCAGTGGATCATTAAGTGTCGTCCTCTGACAGCAGATGTACAATATCAGAAAATGAATATTGCTTTTCTCCTGGTGCTTGGCTTTAATGAGAAAGTGTGCATGAATGATTTGAAATGAACACCCCCAGAGATGTTAGAAATAGCTCATCTTTGATGCTCAGGTATAAAATAACCAAGGTCAAGAGCAAGACCTTGTGTATAAAGAACTGTGGTCATTTGACCCAACTATATGTAGGTTATGACTTAATTGACTAGTTATTACATAATTGAGTTACAACTTTCAGTTGTTTGCACTATTGCTAGTGCTTATTGCTGAATATTTGAGCATAGCACTATTAAACTTCAAAACATAACCCAAACTATAAACCTTTTTTTTTCTTCTCAGAAGCTCTCTCGCTCTCTCTCTCTCTCTCTCTCTCTCTCTCTCTCTCTCTCTCTCTCAGTCTCACTCTCACTCTCTCTCTTTTAGAATATCAGAAAATTTATATTTTATGATTTTAGATGGGTTATGTTAAATGTTTGATTGGAAATCTGATTCAACATGGATTACACAGATCATACATGGCCTTTTTTCAGATATTGAGTAATTATTTTCCAGTTGAATGATTGCTGAGTACTTCTTGTTTCCAGAGATAAATACATTAAATGTGTTTGAATTTATTGAGCCATTGTGTGACAAAAAAAATTGAATGCAGAAACATTGTCACATTAAGTAGAAGAGTAATGGCCCTTATGGGAAGTTTACAGGCGTGTGATATGTACACAGAGCCCAGATAAAGGCTGGTGTCAGTGAGAGTGTTTGTGCAGAGTGTATTTGCTAACTGTCAGAGATAAGCAAAGCCTCTCTATGAGAGCTAAAGACTGAGAGCTCTAAATGGATTCCCACGGCCGTTCCCTAACACTTACTATACTCATTTGTGTCAATATGACTGAACTAAAAGAATAATAATACTCGGTTCTGTTCCTTTTTATCCCATAAAGTCGCTCTCTTAGATTTTCTGTGGCTGTTTGCACACAGCGAGAGTTTGGCTCTCTTGTAATAGAAATGCTCAATTGTTGTTTAATTTTACATGTTTTGATGTGACACCTAGATGCCATGACTGTCCCTTTTTTGACACATGCCATGTTTTTTCCCCCACATTTTTGTTCTAAGCTGTTATATGATTGACAAATTATTAAAATAAAATTGTACTTGTCATAACTAGTTTTAAACATCAAATACTTGTGATTTTTACTTGAACTTCCAATAAAATGTTAAATAACTAATAATAAACATCAAATGACAGTTTTATTTGGAAATCTATTAAATTGATATTTGTTTTATTATTGTAATTATAATATAAAAATGTAAATATTAAACCTTATTTCCAAATGTATCATATTTTATATATATATATATATACACACACATACATTTAGTCTATTCATTAAGTGCAGACACTGTGCACGTTCCATGAGATTAGATGTGCTGTGTGAAGTGGATTTCTTATGATTTTAACCACATTCATATTTCTATACCATTTACAATAAAATAATCAAAATGTTTTGGGTATTAAAGATTTGACAGCAGTTTTGGATGTTTTATACACTGCCCTTAATTAGAGTTTCTGAAACTTTCTTGCAGAGACCTTAGAAGTGTGAGCTGTTTGAGAAACTTGGGAGAGACGTGTTTGTGGTTTGTTGCTCAGCGAGGGATTTGTTGCGGAAGCCCTGGTGAGTTAAGATGAGAGCAGCTCTGTGTTTGAAGTGTAATGTTGGAGAGGTGATGTATTGTGTGCTTTTCCAAACCATTTCCCCTGGACACCCAGCGGAGAGACCGTACTCTTTCAAAGCTCCAAATCTGATCTGACCCATTTCAAAATGAGGCAAAGCCCCAAACTAGTTAGTAAGATGTTGTTTATTTTTTTACAGGTTAAATGAGCTTAATCCACATATTTCACACTTATTCTGTGTTCATGATTAATTTACACACTTAATTTTGGTCCTCTGATTTGATTGGCTGACTGGTTTAGAATGCTTATGGTTAGGGAACATGTACAGTTATACAATATACACTTTCTTACACTAAGACTATATGAGGACATGTAAAACAAAGTAGTAAACACATTTCAAGGTAATCTAGTTACCAAATTGCCATGCATTAGCGTGTAAATTCCAGCAGGGAGCGCCAAACCCCAGTGTTTCTTTTCTTTCTGCTTGTTTTTTTTTTAATCTTGTGCAAGAAGTGTGAGGAGCAGGAGCTAAAAATGTGTGCCTTTATTGCCAGAAATAAAAAAAAAGCAAATGGAGTATAAGACTGAAGGTTGCATTAGTACAGTGCAGTACACAGATCTGTAATGTGTGAAATTCACCTTTTCTGTATGCACTTTAAGGTGCTTTATCACTGAGGTACTGTAATTTGTAGCTTTTGGTCCATGCACAGTTAAGCCCTATTCGGACGGACAATTGTTTCTCAGGGTGACGTAAGTGATTTTCACCATTTACAGGGGGTAGTCTGTGATTTAATTGCCGTCTGAATCCAGGATGCCGGTGTTTTTCTCTCACCACCCCTGTAAAAATCCCCGGCCAAATTACCTACTGTTTTTTGGCAAACTCTGAGGTCACGTGGTAATTTAATTGCCGTCTGAGTTTACAAGAAGAAATTGATTCAAAATTCTGTGCTTAAACCCTTTTTGAGCACTCCCGAACACCATAAGGTACATTAACTGTTGTACTTCAGTGTAATTTGCATAGATATTTATTTCTGAAATGCTGGGAAATATTTAAAAGAACAATACTTCAAAGAGAAGAAAAGCACGCAAACAATCGAAATCGGTCTTTATTATGGCAGCAGCAGGTATGCAATAAAGTTTTAAAATGTGTATTATAAACGGATATATAGGCTACATAACTAATATTGCATATAATTATAAACAATTATAGCACGTCTTTTTAAACAGGAGTTTTGAATAATTAAATAATAAATAGGATTATATATTATAAAATATGCTTGGAATAATAAGAATACATTTTTAAATGCAGCGCGTTCCCAGGTCCATATGATCACAGAACTCATTCCTCCTCTGTGAACAGATCGCCATCCGAATCCATGAGTTTTATCACTGAGGTGATATGTAAATTTATTTTTACAGATGTCCACATGAGAAACAATTACCATCCGAATCAGGCTTTAGTGAACATATTTGGTAATAACTTCATTTGCATTTCCTGAGGTAAATAGCAGTGCAGTCAGCAAAAGAATTGTGTTGAAGGTTTAGGTGAGTTCTAGATTTGTCCCTGAGAAAATGACTTGTCACATCAGAGTAGGGATGGACCAGATTTATTTAATCATCAACTAATTTGACAAATCAACTAATTAGCAACTATTTATTCATTATTTTAGCTTGCAGCAGTGCTTTTAAACTTAAATTATTATTTTTAAATAGTGATGTTAGTGATGTTTAAAGTTATGTTATTGAGCAGATTTGTCAGCCATCTGTATTAGCTGCACTTTGGATATGTTTTACATGATCTGCCATTGCATGTTGTCATCGGACATACTGAAGATGTTCTCTGAAGTCTGTATTTGCATGCATTTATATGTGATTTTCCAGTTTTTTTTATTTTTATTTTTTTAATGTGGTTGAAGTGTGAATATTTCAGATCAACTTATCGCCCAAAATGAAAATACCACGTGTAAACAAGGTCAAATAGTGCTTGGTCTGTCATAGTCTATCTGAGATTGTGTGTGTGTTTGTGATTGTGTTGGTGTCCAGACCTTAACAGGGTCATGCAGCTCTGCTCTCAAAATCATTTCCACGCCCTGCATGCCACCTCAGCACCACGCAAACCCACCAAAACTGAGACAACAAGGAAGTTTAAAAAAGACTAAAAAGAAAGGGATGAAGAACTAACTTCCCTTCGTGCCTCCCTGGTCTCATCGATCCGGTGGGACTAACATCAAAGAGCTGTTCCTGTCTTTCTATCCCTCTATCTCTGACTGTGAGTGGTGGAGAAAATGGAGTGAGAAAAGTTGGAAGATCAGTGCATGAAAGGAGGAAAGATCTCGGTGGATTTAGTGGATCTGAGGGGGTGGCTTCCCGCTGTGTTCACCTTGCTTATATGCACACACATACACACACACACACTCGCTGAGTTTGACCGCATTGAGGGAGTCAAATAGTATGAAGGGGTGCATGAGATGGTAGCATGAGTCAATTTACTAGAACCAAACAAACATGGCATAAAACAAGTTCATTCCCAAATAAATAATAAAAATATTAAAAATAAAATAAAATAAAATAATAAAGCTCATCATTCATTTATTACGAAACTTCTGTTAAAAATTAATTATTTGATTTTAAATTCATTTAATGTTCTTGCATTTGCTGCCTCAATTCAGATTCAGGAATTTAAATAAAATTTAATGTGCCCATCACTACTGCATGGTACCAAACAAAATGGTCCCAAACACACACAATGTCAAAGGAGAAAACAACAAAAACAGTCCCAAACAAAGTCTCTCCCCAAATAAACACAGTCCTGCTTCTTAGAGCCGAAAAGAGTGAATCGTGTCTCTTCTGGATTATATGATTAATTGAATACATTAGCTGAGTGCACCTGTGACCTGACTGCATGACGAACTGCAGGGAATGGAGGGGAATGTCAAATGAAAGCCGGATGTAGAGAGATGAAAGAGGGAATGATTTCTGCAGCAGTGTGCTTTACAGAATTCCCAAACAACACACTCTCAGATTATACTTTTGTTCCAGTGTTGTATGTTTCTACCGGGGAGTCATATTCATATAAACAACTTACCCATACAGACCCAATCTAATGCTGGTTAAATTTTACTTCTACTTGCTTGTATTTGTATGCTTTTCAACATCTTGTTTTTATATCATAGTTGCTTTCCGCACTTCTTATTTACTTGTTTAAATTTATTTCAAAAGCCATAAATTCATTACAGCAACTCTCCAATGCACTTGTTGAAGTGTTGATTATGGTTTGCACTAGTAATCAATTGTTCCTGTCATGTTCTGGATCAAACTAATGACTGATGGAGTTTGTTAATGACTGTGTTGCAGAAAAATGCTTTAGTTTGATTAATTTAGACTTGGTTTAAATGCTCTTTTCTAAGCCAGAATCAATTCTCCATAAAGCTGGATGTTACCTGTTAAGTCTTTATACAATTTTGTTATTCTGTCTCTCTGAATAATACAGATCTGCACCTCACCTGTCCAGCCAAGATGGATAGAGGGGAGGAACGCCAAACCTGTTTTCTCAAAAGTGCTATTAGACCAGCTCTCTGAAAGCAACCAGGACAGATAGATGTTCTTTATCAATTCTGGTGGGTAATTCAGGTGCAAAATCTGTTTTGATTGTTATTCATATGTTTTTCCTGATCAGCTGTCTTTCGCATCATTGTACAGTTTTTTTATCATTTTGCAGTATATTTTATTTGTAATATCAGCGATAACATAACATCTGTTGCGCCTCATCAGACAAAGCCTCTTCTCATTACGAATCATGTATGTTAGAAAGAAACTGTTTTGGGTTCACTGAGTGAGAACCATATGGACTGTTTGTTTTGTGAACCAATTGTTCAGGGCTGTGTTTCCCAAAAAGCATCATAATCCAAAGTTGATCATAGGGACCACTGATACAGGTTTTGTGAATGGTTTTAAATTATTCCTTGAATAGAAATGACTCAAAATAATGAATGAAGATTGGCCTGATTTATTGGTTTTTAAAAGGGCTTGGGCCTTTCTTAGCTGTTAGACCACCTGGTCGAAACCAGCTAAAACCATAAAACCAGCTCTCACCAGCTTCACCCTTTGTTGCTTCTTTTGTTGATTTAGTAGAAATACAGAAATAATTACAGACACAACAAAATGCAGCGCCACCTCCACACACACACACACACACACACACACACACACACACACACAAACTCTTTCTTTTCTCTCTCTCCTTCTGTTTGTTTGTCTAATCAGCAGTCCATATCAGATCTGGTCCTAAAGGTCAGCAGGTGGAGAGAATCAATCTACACCTTGCCCTTTTTAACTGAGGAACAGGTCACACCATGCAGTAGAGGAGAGGTTGTGTACTGCATCATGTTCCTGCTGCTGCTCTCTCTCTCTGTCTCTCTCTCTCTCACACACACACACACACACACACACACACACACACACACACACACACACACACAAACTATCAGGTCAAGGTCATTGCTTTTGTTCCAAACTGTTGCAATCACTGACCTTTCGTGTTTTCGTCTGCAGTCACTGCGGTATCTGTCTGTAATCGGGATTCCTCTCTCACACAGAGTCTTATTTCATCTTCAGACCTTTTAAAAGCTTTTAAAAGTCAGGATAGAAATTCACTGTTTGCACAGCATTTGGAAGGTTACTGAGAAAAGGGTCACCTTTAATGGCACAGAACTCTTTTTGGGAAGCACACATGGCAGGAATATCTCAGAAAACATGTCTCCCCAAAATAAAAAATAAAAAACCTATCTACTAGAGTCTCCCTCTCTACATTTTGAATAGCATTTAATTAATTTATGCAAATTTATTTTTTTAAATACTTCCATTATTACATTATATATTGTTTACATATGACTGTTTGTACTTCCTTTAATTTAATTCAGTTAATTTTTCTTGTCAGCATTGTTTTGTGTAATATTCAACTTTTTTTTAAATGAATGTATTTCTGTCATGAAAGTCTCCATTAAGCATAAAAAAAATGACAAGAAAAGCCTTAAAAGAAAAACATCCAGACACATTAGTAATGGCTGTACAAGGACAAATGTGCTTAACTGTCATAAAAGTAATGGCACAAAGCAAAACGTCTTAATGGTTCTAAATGGCTTAATTTTCTTTATGCAAAATAGAGATATATATATTTTACTTTTGTTTTGGGGGGTGAAATGTGATGTTTTATGAGATTCACAAGAACAAACGTTAAATGAGCAGCAGATATGGATCTTTAGATGGGCGTCTGTCTTGCCGAGGGTGAATGGAGGCAGGGGATTCATGGCTGAATGTGGCTCCTGTTGTTCTACATTGGCAGAGCAAGTGAATTGTGTTAGATATGATCAATAGATGTGAGCAGCCAGCGTTTAATTGCCTTTTGTTAACATGGAGGTGTTTGACAGAAGGAAAGGCGAGTCCCCTAGGGCTGAGCAAGGGTGTTAGTGGATGTGGGAGAATGTGTGTGCGTTCACCATTCTACAGTACATGCAGGATATGCTTGGACCTTTGTTCCTGCTGATGCCACATTAATTGCAAATTCAACTCAAATGCTCTGGAAACGTTGCCTGTTTTCCTTTCAAGGCCCGTAGCATAGCCTATGCAACTATGCTAACGAAAACGCTTCTAGCTACACAAACCAGGGTCAATGCGCTATTAAATATGTCAGACTGCAGTTCATACTGCAAGACAAGTACCTATTGCAGAGTCCCACCGGGCATTAGTGTAAGCTCTTGTTTTATGGTCCGTTCTCTGTTTCAGGTCAACTATCTTCATGAAAGGGCACAAGTTTGAAGAGAATGTTAAAACAGTTTTAAGTTATGTTTATAACAGCTATCTGAATAACAACACATATGGTTTAATGGCATCGACATTTGAAAAGGTTTGTTAGCGAAACAAAAACACATTAAGTATGGACATCCAGCAGCAGGGTCAAAGATGGGCAGTTAGTGATGTAACTCTGTGGAAATTAGCTCATGAATATTACTTACTTTAAGCTGATGTTGCTTGATAATCTTCATTATGTGACCATTCAGTGACATTACCTTATTAATATTTGTAAGTCAGTTTTACATTATTATATTTGCTTAGATTTATTAGATTTATATTAGTAGTTCTATTTAAAATATGCATTTATATATTAAAATATATTTATAAAAAAATTTGTACATTTTTAGCCTGTAGTAAAGCTCAAAGTAATTTACAAAATTTACTATTGTCAGTTGTTTGCTTGTTTCTCCACACAAATGTAAGATTTGTAAAGAAAATGTATACAAAAATATTTTTCTTAGACCATCCAGTTATATTATCTAATTAATATTCATGAGCCACAGAAGTTCATCAAGCCAGTTTTACATTGTTAATTTAACAGAGATTTATTAGATTTATTTTTAATTCTAATTAAAATATAAATGTATATACTAAAATATGTTTACAACATATAAAATTAATATAATTTAAAATATTACAGTTCATTTTTAGTCTGTAGTAAAGCTCATAAAATAATTTCCAGAATTTACAGTTGTTAGTTGTTTGGCTATTTCTTAACAAAAATCTAAGATTTCTAAACAAAATTTATATGAAACTTACATCTGTTTTCTGAAATGTAATTTGCATGAACAGTCATTCTTTTAGCTCAATTAACAAAAAGCAAATGTGCATTTGACAGTTTGTTTGATAACTTTGTTATACTGTACTGCACACACTTGAATAAGGTTTGCTTAACGTGTATGCTGGATACATTTTAGCAGAGCACGTTTTCAGATTTTTCCAACTGTTTGACCCTGCCAGTATCTCTCTCTGGGCAACCCTGTTCTGGCTAAGTGAAAGAGACATAACTGCTCCAGAAATGTAGTAGATCTGTGCACAAAGACTTTGATCTATTTTTTTTCTTTCTAGTGCAAGGCCAAAAAGACACATGTACATGTTTGATATATCACCAGGTACTAAAACTATTGCAAATTATAGTCTACATCAGTAATGTGGTTTTAATGCAAGCCATCAGCTGTAGATCATACATGCTACAATAAGCTAATAAGGATGTTTGCTACACTTGTGTACATGGGGGCAAGTGCTCTTGCAATGTGTTGTCCGAGCCTTTGTATTCATGTATATGAAGAATCCATAAGCAAAGTACAAAACAAACACTGTGTGAGCCAAAAGACTGAGATGAAAAACAGGGTGCTTCATCACAAGAGAGGGAGGGAATGGAAATATAGAGAACCAGCCAAGACTAGCTCAAATTATTTGTGCTGTGTGTGTGGGTGTGTGATATCTTACAGTGTCTAAATGAGGATACACACATACAGGGACTTCTGCATATGTATGTGTGATATTTTTTGGTATTGCAGTCATCATGCAGTGTGTGTGTGTGTGTGTATTTGTATAAATAAGAAAGCTTGCATGCAGGGCAGAGAGGACACATAGCTTTGAAGTGTAAATTACTGGCACAGGAAGTGTGTGTTTGTGGTGCTGGGACACATTTCATTATGCTCCAGCCATTCTGTTAGCATTTAGGGAGACCAGGTAAAATCAAAAAGTGTTTTGGTCACATAGTCTGTCCATGTCACCCTATTCCCATGAAACAGCATGATATACTCTATAACTATTCAGCAGTGGAGACAAAGTATGAACTTTGACAGCTTAGTGTGTATGAATTACTGTGATTCTTCTTTTTCTTGAACTTTACACGATGGTGCAATGCTGAAATTAAAGTGAGATCCTAGTGAAAATGTACACTTTAGCATACTATTAAAATAAGTACTTATTACAGAAATAATATACTTCGAAAACAGTATACTTAATTGTGAACTAAATGTAATTTTTGGACACCTAACTGCATATTAATTGCAGTTAAATGAAAATGTCCATCTATTCATCTTTAATGTTCATATATATATATATATATATATATATATATATATATATATATATATAAATAACACAACAGCTCTTTCTGGTCCTCAAAATCGAATGATTTATTTTCCAGGAGTGTGATATTCTAGTGATAACAGCGCTCCAACTGTTTCACCATTTGTGTCACTTCACTTGCAGTATTTCTCACAGTGAGTGTCATGGTGGACGCCCAAATCCACTATAATTTTATAAATAATACTCTTTTGTGTCATTAGAATGTAGTTTGAAGAGTTTTTAGGCAAGAATGTAGTTGTTTTGAATTCAAATATGCAGTTTGTTAATAAAGAATAATGGCTGTTTGAAAATTTGCTTCAATGTTTTCATAGATGTGAGCTCCAGGGCTTCAGCGGCCGTTCAGCGCTAATGAACCCGCTGAGAGCAAGCATCACCTCGACCTGATCTTCTGAAATTTTGGCTCTGATGTCTCTATAGTGGTTAATCTTGAGATACAATTAATTTTGGGTAAATCTAACGGATAGTCTTTGGTCTAATTAATCAATTATTTGTTCAAGAGCAAATAGTTTTGGCTGATCGAGGGCAAAATCTCTTCACATTATATTTTTACATTTTTAATGCTGTATATCAGAGTGCTGCCTTTGTACTTTTGATTGAATTGCCTAGCAACCCTTATGATGGCTGCTGTTGTTGTTTATTAAATATTATTATTAAATAATATTTTATATAAATAATAGTAGTATTTACTAATAGTATTTAGTATTGAGAAACTGTGTGTGTGTGTTCGTAATGGTGATTTTGGTGACATTGTTCCGCCATTAGATGGCGGCAAGAGACTTTAGTCAGCAGTAAAGATTTTTATATTGAAAGAGACTGAAACAGGGTGGTGAACTAGGAAGTTATTTTTACTTTCAACAACAGCTTGTAAGACGCAGCCAAAAAATGCAGTGAGCAGCGCTGTCATTGGATATCACCATTAATAGATGAAAGGACAGTACAGTACGACAAAGATAGCCTATCGCTTTCCTCAGTGGACGATCAAGCTAATTTTTTATTGTGAATATGAGATTGAGCTGAAGAGTGAATGCTGTATCAGATGCAGGTAAACACACTCGCTCAGTCAATCTTTCTCTCATAATACTTGACTCCACATTATATACTGCTTTTAATACAGGAGTACAATAAGCTTTCAATGAAGCAACTCCTTCGTTAATAGTTCTAAAGTGACATTTTCTAATTGATAATGGAGGCTTAGACTCAGCTGTTAAACTGTCAAATTGAGATTTGAATCCATGGTGGAAGTAGTTCTACACAAAAGAGGGTTTTAAAAGACACTCACTTGTTGTTTTATTTACACACTTGTGCCGTCAAACTGTTGTATAAATGCAAATATCACACATGTAGCTGTGCGATATGGCTGTATATCAGCACGCTATGATTATATGCCGATCATAGCCGTGCTGATATACAGCCATACCGCACAGCTAGGCCTGTTGTGATAATTAAATAACCGTCTTATCATGATTATTATCTGATCTAAACAACTGCGATTATTGTACTTTTAATACGGCACAATGGGGATTCATATACCAAAAGAAACAAGAGCACCAGTATTGGATTAGTATTGGCCGATTCTTAGAATTTGGAATACTTTATGCAATCTTACAATGCAAAATAATAGCCCTAAAAATATTAAAAGATAACATAATTATTTACAAAACCCTTAAATTAATCACAATTATATAATGAAAGCCATAAAAAACAGACAATTAATTGCGATAATCGGCATAATTGGTATAATCGCCAAAGCCCAATTAATCCCAATAATTGACTATTTTTATTTAAAGGGGTATTATGATGCGATTTCACATTTTCCTTTCTCTTTGGAGTGTTACAAGCTCTTGGTGCATAAAGAAGAACTGTAAAGTTGCAAAAACTAAAGTCTCAAACCCAAAAAGTTATTCTTTATAAAAGTTAAGTCAACCACCCCCCCAAAAAACGGCTCATTCTAACACGCCCCCACGTCTACGTCACTGTGTGGGAAGATTTGCATAATAATTTAAAAATGTTCACGCAAAGAAAGAAGGCGTAACTTTGATTCTTGCTGTTGCCGCCGGTGCCATGTTGTGGAGACGCTGTTTTATTGTGAAAGCTAAAATACTTTGTTTGGCCTTCCAAAAGAGGACACAACTAGAAATCAGTGGTTAAGTTGTATTTACAACACTGTTCCAGAACAGTTCAGTTCAACCCAAATATTTAGTGTGCAGCACATTTTATGGAGGACTGTTTTCTGATCCTGGGAGAGAAGACTACAGTGCTGGAACTTCTGACTCACAGTCTGTAAGTACGTAAAGGATTTGCCACTGATTAATCAAACCTGAGTTTTGAGCAGAGTAGAGCTTGTTGTTTGTAATTTCTCCGATCACAAATGCAGACATGGTTTTATGTTTACGCAGCGCGATGCAACGCAGTGTGTAAAAACACAGTATAAGTCATTATGATCCGTAATTATTTCCCCACTGGATGCAACAAATGGCTCGTTTGTAATGAGTTTTATTGTTTTTGTCTTGTCTCGCCGGTGTTCTGACTGGGACACCCACTACAGTATGACAAGGGGTGTAACATTTCTGTCACATGCTTGAGGCATTCAGCCAATCACAAAGCACTGGATAGCTGGCCATCGCTTTACAGAACGATGAGCTTTGTAAAAAAAAAAATGACGCGTTTCAGAAGCCAGGGCATAGAGAAGAAACAATAATGTACAGTATGTGGAAAATAATGTGTTTTTGTGAACCTTAAACTGCATAAACACATTTAATTACACCAAATACCCAAAATAATGTTCTTTTTAGCAACATCATATGACCCCTTTAATCGTCAGCCAAATTTCATAATCTTGACAGACCTAAGCACAGCTACCCGTGTGATATTGCACAGGACGTGAAAACTGTTGCCTGTGCTGTTGCTGCTCGTGTCCAGTGTAGACACGTTATTATTTTCAGAATGCAATTTTGAGGGCTTCATTGACCCATAAGCTAATATCTCCACATATTACACACAAGGGATTTGGAGCATTTGAACTGCTTGAATAGACAAAACTCTATTTTATAAACGAGTCAACATATTTCTTGTTAAAGGTTGCTTTTTTTTCTCTTTTGCTTTTTTTCTTGCCAGTAGCTGTTTCTCCGTTGTCACACGTCTTGGTCTTTTCTTAGCTTCTCAACTAAAGAAACTTTCGAGGGATATTTGTTTAACACTCATGTTAAAAATTACCTGAACTTGTTGCAATTGTGGAAATGATATTTTCTGAAATTGTGACATATGTACATTTGGACAGTGGCTCTTAAAGGGTAAAACACACAAATAATGTCATATTTTTCCCAGAACGTTCTTGCAACATGGTAGCAACTCTTCCCCTTTTCCATTTAAGTTAACAAGTGTAATGTCTTTAAGTACACTTCAGAAGCTTTGAATTTCATTAATATGATGATATCTGCAAGTACAGTTTATTAAAAATTTGCTTTTAAGATCTGAAGTGCACATTCAATACAATTAATTGCACTTCTTTTTCAAAAGGAATAGCCCGTTCAAAAATGAAAACCCTGTAATCTTTTTATCACCCTCAGGCCATTTTAAACTTGTATGACTGACTTTCTTCTGCAGAAGAAAAAGAGGATATTTCACAGGAAAAAAAAAAAAATATTTTCTTTGCCCCATGCAATAAAAGTCAATTGGGTCCAGTTTTGTTTTGGACCCTACTGAATTTCATTATATGGACAAACATATTGTCTGTTGTCTTCTTGCACAGAAGAATGAAAATCAAACAGGTTTAGAACAACATGAATTTTCATTTTTGGGTGAACTATTCCTTTAAAGGAATCCATCCAAGATGTAGTTGAGTTTATTTCTTCATTGCAACAGATTAGGCATTACAACAAATTTGCTCAGCAATGGATCTTCTGCAGTGAATGTGTGCCTTCAGAAAGAGAGTCCAAACAGCTGATGATAACATCACAATAAAGTAATCCACACCATGCCAATCCATCAATGAATGCCTTGTGAATTGAAAAGCTGCATGTTTGTAAGAAACAAATCTGTCATTAAGATGCTTTTGAATTCAAACCGTTGTTTCTGGCTAAAATACAAGTCTTCTATCCATAATATTGCTTTTTCCAGTCAAAATTTTAATTTTGTGGTGAACTGTTACTTGAAGAACAATTGGTTTGAATTTTGAACAGAGTTTGTCTCTGTTTTATGTTGTGCTGCACTGGTGACATGTTTCATTTCTGTCTCTTTGAGTCTCTCAGGCTTTTGAACATCAGTATGACTACCAGCATGGCAAGACATCACGCTCTGTCAGCCTGCAAACAGAACACAGACACTCTCTCTGCAGTGATCAGGCTTTTCTGTCTGGCTGGTGTGTGCCATTTCAAACGCAAAAGCATTTAAACTTGAGAATATTGGAATCGATATTGTCCGACATCAAGAGGAGCCCTCTACTGTAATTGCCAATGAGAATGTATACACAAACACGCACACACACACACACACTGTGAACACACACAAAAAAAAAAAAAAAACACACACACACACCAAAAGCCTTGCTTAAGGACATTTATCAGCAGTTTGCCAGCAACAGAGACTTGCTGCACTTTGAGACTGTGTGAAATGCTAAGATGGTCTTTCTCCTCCCGCTTTTGTCCTAATGTCTCTTTTCCTCTCTCGCACCCCTGCTGTCTCTCCTCGCTGCGTTAGGAACGCAGAGCACTGACCTCTGACCTCCAGACTTCCTTCTGAGTGCGCGGCAGGCACAGATAACGCACCGTTCCTCAGTCTCACACAGGTACAGGGCACCTGAGAATGTCAAGCGTCAAATATCAAAAGTTTGCTGGGAAATGGCACACGTTTCCTAACAATTTTCTCAGAATCTTTCTCTCTAGCTGAGAAGAATAATAACAGGAGTAAGGCATGAGATGTTTTAAATGTATGAGTGTGATTTCTTCGCCCTCAGATGGAGCGTGACTGATGTATTTTTCACTAAAGTGAATGGTTTTGTGTTGGATGAATAAAGCATGAGTCAAAACACAGTGAACTTTATTGGGCAAATGATATGAAACCGGTCACTTTCCCTAAAATAAAGGAAAACATAAGACATTTTAACAATTGTGTCAATATATTTCAAATGTAATTTATTTATAACTTTATTAAAGTATTTTGAATGAAAACAGTAATTGGATTTACAGAAAATAGTAATATATTTTTTACATTACAGAAATGAGAAATTGGAGGCAATTTTTTATTAGTTTATTTTAGCAGAGAAAACTACTGTGTTTTCAGCAGAATTAGCTGAGGCTATTTATTTTTCATTTGTTGTCTCTGGATTATGTTGCAGTCACCCTAAAATGAAACTAAAATGTAAATGATAAAACTATTAAAATCGTTTTGAACAAAACAAAATGAATAAAAAAACAAAGCAAAATGCAACGGTCTATTAGACATATATTCATGCATAACTATTATGAAAATAATTAATTAAAATAATATTGTAATTAATTAACAATGCAAAAAAAAAAAAAAAAAATCCAAAATGTAAAATATATCGTTATTGTTCTTTTAATTTTGGGGTAAGTAAATTTATTTTTGATCCACCGTTACTGAATGAGGATATAAATAATATTTTGAATTGGATATCTCTGCATGAAAGTTGAAAGGAATGTTTCTAAGAGAAAGAAAAGTTTTTCATGCTATTCTTGAGGTTTGTTGTCTGCTTTTTATAAATAGTTGATCTGATGTGAGAGATGACACGTTTTTTGTTGGCTGAGTAAAGGAATGCTCATGGTGATTCTGGGACTGAAGTGACTCATCATCAGACATAACAGATGTTAGAGGGGAACTGAGATCAGACACACATTAGCATGAGACACTCACCTTGGTCTTCCTCGAGGACCCTGGGACAGACATAGAGAGCCAGTTTTAAAGCGATTTTTTTTCATATCATAATCTTTTGCATTTCCTGGGAATCAAACCCATGTCCTTGGAGTTTCTAGCATTATGCTTTCTTAGTTGTGTGCTAAGTATTTTTTTTCTTCTTTCTGGGCATTATAAGTATTTTGGTTACACAATAAATTATATTTAATATAATTTTATTCATAGTAATCTATTGTAGTTTCTGGCTGGGATGTTTCCCAAAAGGAAGAAAAGACTAAACATTATTTGACACACATTATTCAATATAAAGATTTTACTAGTATCAGTAAAATCTGTGTCCCTTTCATTGAGAGAGACACTATATGACAAAGCAAGGAGAGCTTTACCATTTAAATGCTGTAATTTTGCATAATTTTAAATGCATAATATTAGTATGTAATTAAATGTAATAGTAGCCTATGTAATTAAAATGAATTTCAATAAATAAAAATATTGTTAAAAATCACACTTTATTTGTTATTTGTCACATGTAATAGACCTTTTTTTCCGTGGATAATATGAGGATTTTCCACCCAGATACCACCGCAAGTATGTTTCAAACCTGTGGGAATCACTGAACACTAAATTATAGCTGTTCTGCGGACAAGAATCCTTGACTAGTATTATAACTGAGACAAAAAATAAAGTAGTGAAGAATATGAGCCCTTTAACACATGTAAATCCATCATTCTGGAAACAGACTATCATATTTCAGGTTTGGATGAGGGCCGGTAAACAACACATACACAGACATAGTCGATAGACAATCTCCTGGATTTGTTCAAAATACATACACTCTTTGATCCAGCTGGCTGACATGTGATCTCTGAAATGTCAGACAGTGGATTATTGACTGATGCCATTTCAGTGATATTCTTGAGTCGTTCTGAGAAATGGGTGCCTTTTCCATTTTGAAAAGTTTCTGTTGTGGTGGATTTTGGTCAGACCTTATTCTGTGAGATAAAGACTTGTATTTAAGTGCTATGTGCATTTGATAGGTTAAAATAAATGAGTGTCTTGGGATATTCTAGACTTGTGAACTTGCCAGGATCAGATTAATCATATAGGCATTTTGGCACCTGCCCAGGGGGTTATGACTACCACATACTGTATGGCTGTATAAATGTTTTCAAATAGCAGGAGATGCAGTGCAAAAGGCCAGAGACGATCCGTACCGGTCACCTGGTGATTGGTCGCCAAATCAACATCGCCAGGGGCCCCGTGATACCTTAATCTGGCCCTGGCTGATGCTAGCCCTGTTATCATGGCTCTGGTCTCCTATCATTAACATTCAAGAGTCAGCAGTATGAGAAAATTAAACAATAATTTTTTTTTTTTTTTTGCTGTCTAATTTATGTGAGGAAATCAAATGTCATGAATATAGATACATTTATTTATTATATTTTATGATAAACTAAATGAAAACATGAATTATACTTTAATATATTGTTATATTTATAAAATTATATTTTATGTAAAATATTCAACAGATGCATAAAAAATGCCTCCCTTAAAAATGTATTTAAATAATGAATTGAAAACTTTGCCAGATAAATGACATTTATATTGTATAAAATATAAAATTATATTATAACTTAATAAATAAAATTTCTGTTGTGTGAATAGGACAACCAGTATGCAATATAGTTGCATAATAAAGTTTTGGTGTTAATAATTTTTTTTTTTTCTACGGATATGTAAAATTGCCTCTTTTAAAATCTTTAAATACTGAATTAAATACTTTATCAGATAAATTAAATTATTATATAAAATATATTATAAATGATCAAATTTCTGTATTCTGAACAGTACAGCCAATACACATAAAAAAAAAAAAACAGTTTTAAAGAAGTTTTTTTAAGGTTTTTTTAGACATGCAAAAATGCCTCCTTTAAAATATTTATTTAATTAAATATTTTCCCATAGCAGTTAATATTAAATTAATTAATTTAAGCTTGCAAAACTGAAATTGTAGCATTTATTACAGTTGATCAGATGTTGAGGTTTCAAATAGTCCAGTACTCCTCTTGTCATGTAGAAAGACAAACTGAAAGTTAAGACGTTCCTAATAGCTTCCGATATCAAACGAATAGTCACAATGTGACTGATTCCCTGTGTGTATGAAGTTACAGATGGATTAGTGTGTAGCTAAGGGCTTGTATGTTTGTTACGGTTGCGCCACTGCTTTTCAGATGAACCTCTGAGTCTTTGAAGACAGCACGACTCAGGATTCAATCATCTCTAATCTTCCTCTCTCCCTGACGGCAGACCCCAGAGATCTGCTCTCAACCCCACATGGCCTCCAAGTTCTCAGGGTAGCCTGTCCCTCCGCTCAGCTTTCTCCATCTCTTCCTCTACCCTCAACCCATCTTTCTGCTTCTCTCTTCTACATTTCTCTCCATTTTAAATTTCATGCTAGAACTCTCCTTATCTTCAGCCCTGATATTTCTCTCTCCTTTGTTGAATATCTGGTTGGATGTTCCTTAAATTATAGCTGATTTAAAGTATTACAGTCCTTGAGAGAACGTTTCTGAACTGTTGTACTTTATGCTAGGTTGTAAACTAAATGAGACCTTTAAATCATGTAAGGATTTCTTTATAATCGTTGTAAATAACTCTGTAAATGGTATCATTGAGTACAGTGTCAGTCGCTGAACTACATCTGGGAAACTGTGAACTAAAACAAATCATCTCCATACCTCACACTCCATTCAAGTTACACAAACTCTCACTCTCTTCTCTTTTAATTCCTATCAGGCAGAGAGTGAGGTAAAAATAAATGAGAATGAGATATAACAAGAAGACGAGATGAAAGCTGACCTGTCACTGCATTGACAAGTGAGTTGTTTGCATTTTCCTTTGATGTGCTTCCCTGGAAACAAAACTTATGGAAATTAGTCAGGTAAAGAATCATGTTGGGAAATCGCTACATTTGCATTTCTCTGTCTGCGTGACCTTTTGACCTCTCAGGAGTGCAGGAAATAAAAGGTGCTAAGAAGAAAGGTAAAGTGAATGAGCAGTACAGACACAACTTAATTTAGCGAAATGCTTTGAATGTAAAATAAAAGATGTTATTTATGATGTTAGTTATATATATATAGCATGGCCCAGTTATGTCAGTTTTTTATAGATAAAATGCTTGATTTTTCTATATTTACCTGTGTGTGTATGTATATGTAGGTACATATTATAATTTTAAATGCTATATACTTTTAGGTCAAATTATTAAAAATACTTCAAATTAATTTAACCTAAGAAAAATTCAGGCAAATCTGAAATGATTGGGGCCATTTGGTGGAATATATATTTATGCTATCAATTCTTTGGCTTTCTCTCTCTCTCTCTCTCTCTCTCTCTCTCTCTGTTTGAGACTGTCATCTGTTCCTGCTCATGTGTGCCATATTTAGACCACTCATGCAGTCTACCTCAGTCTTTTGCACCTTTTTTATGTTGTCTGACCACCTGCTGACCCTTTATGCTCTTCAGAGATCACCGCCTCTCAGATGAGTTACCTGCGAGTCACAGTGACCTGCTAACATGTGGTGAGTCTAATGATAGCAGCCCAGGCTGGACGTCTATATGCAATCGATCAGATTAATGAGTATTTTCAGATCCAAAATGAACATAATCAATAGATGAATGACTTCTGCTGGCACCACTGGGAGCCAGAAAGCTAAAGTAAACAGGCCATTAGCCAAGGTCAAAGGTCAAGAGCTGATAAATGCAGAGGAGCTCAATATAAACTAATTTCTCCTTCACCACCAATTTAACAGCATTTGCATGGTAGCTAGTAACCAGGTGAGATTTTTACGATGGCAGGTCACGGCATCCCCCGCTGTTTGGCATCAATTAGCGGCTTTGCTGAGTACAGAAAAGTGCTAAACATGAGTTCATAATTACCTGGTAAATTATGCAGCATAATCAGCACATACAGGTAAAAGAAAGTCATATTCTTGGGTATATACTGTATGGTAAGTAATGCATCTTAATTTTTAAAAATGCTTAAAATAATTTAGCCTTAGATTAAGCTAGAATTGAATTATTTAAATTAAAAATATCTACCCGCAATCTGTGTTGCATTTGTTTAAAGCTCTCGGATTTCATCAAAAATATCTTAATTTGTGTTCTGAAGATGAACGAAGGTCTCGTGGGTTTGGTGAGTAATTAATGACAAAATTTTTATTTTTGGAAGAACTATCTCTTAAACTACTACTGTATGTATGTTGCAAGTTTTCTAGTTTATGCAGAGTACAAGTTGATTTTGGTTCAAGTTAATCTTATATCAGTACCATGAATCATTGTACTGCTGCAGTTTGTGATGGTTCATATCATGTTTATTTTTGTCATTACGGGTGTTTGCTCATTCCTTCACCATTGCGCTCTATTTTAGATGATTTCTCAGCCTGAAAATGTCATGTTGTCTGATGATCTCAGGTGACGTTCTGGATATCGCGCTCCATGCGCAGTCGCATGCTCAGTCACACTCGCCATGACGTCAGGTTCATGCCAACAATTTCAGTCACATTAACCTGCTGCCATGAAGAAACACTAACCGCGTTTTGAAACAAGCATGAACGTTCTTAATTAAAATATCAGCTCAATGTGCAGGATGGCAGTTAATTGAACCCAATGATGCATTTTAGCCATTTGGTTCTTTGAACAGCCATCTTGGCAGATGTAATCATGACATTCAGATGTTATACAAGATAGCTTATGATTATTACCTGCCATTGTGGACGCTTCCTCTCGCTGTGCGTTGATGCTAATGTGATGGGAGTCGAGGGACACATTGTAATGGGATCCATCTTTCCTATGACATGGATTCATTAAACAAGCACAGGAAGGAGATAGAAAGAGCCTCTATTTGTAGACTGTTACAGATATATTCTGCTCTCCTGACAACACACTGGCAGGAAATGACAAATCTTAATGTAAGGACACACAGTACGAATAAAGGTCGAGCACATTATGAGAAATACGGTGAAAAGGGGTGGCGACCACTGTTGTAAGTATCTATTTAAGTAACTATAAAGTAGTTTGTATAAAACACATTTATACAAACTCATCCCAATAAGGAGTTCTTCAGCATTTGGTCTGTGAGGAGAGAAGTAGGGCACTTACAGTTTGCAGCTTTAATGGTGAAATGTACTTGTTTATCAGCTAGATTTCTATATGTTCTGAAATGTTGGTGTTGTGGGTGGTTACCAAATTGTTGTTATGCAGTAGCTATTGTTTTCTGAGGTGTTTTTAGCTTGATGGTACTGAAATGCATCAAAGAGGTTATAAATATATAACCGCTTTGGTGGATTTATAACTCAATAATTTTATTGAATTATAATTCCATTGTTATGTTATGTTATATGTTATATGTTATATGTTATGTTATGTTATGTTATAGATTAGATTAGATTAGATTAGATTAGATTAGATTAGATTAGATCAGATCAGATTAGATTAGATAAGATATTTAAAGTTATGAACACAGTCATAAGTGTAACCATATCAGGAGAGCCACATTGGTAGCTTAAAGGATTAGTTCACTTTCAAATTAAAATTTCCTGATATTTTACCCCAATGTCATCCAAGATGTTTACCTCTTTCTTTCTTCAGTCAAAAAGAAATTAAGATTTTAAGTTTACAAGTCGAAGATGCAAAGACTAAATCAGACGCCATTTACAAAAAAATGAGTGATGTGTCACTGAACATACAACAACTTTTAAATGGTCCTCCATTTCTCCACACTTCTCCACAGGTACTTCCGCCTACGTCAAGCATGACCTTTTCAACATAATTACGTATTACGTGAAGTCGTGGACACACAACGCAGAGCAGTGCAAGGGGCGTATTTCTGTTTATAAATCATATATATATATATATATATATTTTTTAAATGACCCTTATTCCTTTTCTGGTATCGTGTAGAGCCCTTTGAAGCTGCACTGAAACTGTAATTTTGACCTTCAACCGTTTGGTAGCCATTGAAGTCCACTATAAGTTTTCATCAAAAACCTTAATTTCTTTTCAACTGAAGAAAGAAAGACGTAAACATCTTGGATGACATGTGGGTGAATAAATTATCAGGAAATTTTCATTTGAAAGTGAACTAATCCTTTAAGGAAAGATTGTGGAATACTGCCTCCCCCAGAGGCTTCTGTACCCTTTGTGGTATCATTCTCAGACAGATGTCACAAGCCCTGACACCCACAGGGGTCCGAGAGGGAGATTTGGAAATCCAGGCTAGATGAGCTTTCCAACTGAGTAACAGCTAACAGCGAGGTACCTTGTTGCCCACTGGCCCATCCTGTGTGCTGAACCCCTCTCGTGGCTCTCT
Source organism: Cyprinus carpio (assembly GCF_018340385.1). NCBI lineage: Eukaryota > Metazoa > Chordata > Actinopteri > Cypriniformes > Cyprinidae > Cyprinus > Cyprinus carpio. Next base: position 23,144,130 of record NC_056573.1, on the reverse strand, counting down.
GGGGTCTGCAGCAGAGTCAGCATCTTTGCCTGCAGGGGGGTTTCCCTGTCCTGTATGACTGACTCTCTATCAGTGTGAGATATGCTATTACTGTGCTAAGGTGCTGACATACCCGCTGATTAGCCAGCTAGCTCTGGATGTGCAGAGGCATGCTGGCCCTGCAGCAGGACTGAGCTGTTTTGCAATTTAACAGACATTTTTACAGAGAAGATTAGGTGTAAATGGAAGGACTATCTAGCGGCTTTGTTTTCAAGATCCTTAATGTAGTTTATTTTAAGGTTTGAATTAGATTTTGAATATGCGGTTTTAATGTGGTCTCATACCGTCTGACCAGTCTGTATATGTTGTAGTACTTTATAATAATTTCAGTAAATGTTCATTTTATTTCAAGTATAATAAAAATGCTTATTAAAACCAATGTTGATGTAACTATAGTATTGTTTGCACCTATATCTTTATTTGTGCATCATACATGATTGTTATTTAATAAACAGGGATTATGTTGTGTTTGTCTAGGACGCGCTTCTGTAATGTGCATATTTGTTCATATCTTTAACTTTTGTGTGGAAATCACAAGAAGCTTAAGTTTAACCAGAAAACAAGAAAACACTCGCTCAGTCAATCTGTCTCTCTCTCTCTCTCTCTCTCTGATCTGTCTGTCCTGATCACCTGTGATTAGATCCGGTATACAATGTCTTACCATAAGCAAAAAACTTCCCTTGAAGACCTTACATATATCACATAACTTGATTTTAAACAATCTGCTGGTCGATTTTCTGAAAGGTGCCACTCTTTTCTATATAATTTCTTATTATCGCAACTGTATTGACAGGCTGGTTGGGAGAATGAAGTATCATTATGATCTCTTTCAGGTTTACGCCATCCTTATCCCTAGCTTCAGTCAGCTTCATTCAATACTTTTCCAGCCAGCATTAAGACTTCATTGTGGTTTTGGGTGTGTTTAATCCATCTTAGTGAAATGTTGGATAATGGTCTCCAAACCCATTATTTATTGATAAGAAATCTCACAGTTTCATAGTAGAGGCTCACAGTCGTCCTAATGATCCATCCGTTACACTACCATCCATTATTTAGCCGGAATCAATAAATTATTGACTACATGTCACCAAGAATTGAAACCCCTCATGAAACTGTAATATGTATTAAAAAGTATTGTACAAAAAGATAATGATTGTGTAATGTCTGTGTGCTTTTATGGCCTTGACAAGCACGTTCATGTCATATATGGTGTTAATATGTATAAAAACAGTGGGTGCAATGTTTTAGTTTGTTATTAGATATTTGGCAAGTAAATCGTGCCAATGGATGCACATTTGACAGATGAACAGTTTTTAGTAGTTTTTTAGTTATATATATATATATATATATATATATATATATATATATGGTTGGCTTTAATGCACATGCTCTGTTTGTTCAATGTCTGATTTGAAATCTGATTTAAAAAGCTTGTTGCCTGTGTCTGTAGTCTGAATTTGATACGCACCAAACAATGCTTGTCTTTTCTCATAAACATATAGTGCATCATCAAGCTCTGCTATTTTCTCTTTCGACCTGTCATTGTCTTGACACAAGGTCTCAATTATTTTCACTCTCAAGCACTAAAGCTAATTAGTGAGACGAGCACACAGGATGCTCTACACCCCTGTTTTTTAAACAAGATGACAATTTTCTGCACAGCTGCCAAGAATTAAAACCAAACAAATGGTAGTACGAGCACTTTTTTTTTGACTTCCTCACAATTCCCCCTTTTTTTGGTTTTAATTAGTCACACGGCTTCTAAATTACCTGCTCTGGAAAGTGCAAAAACTTGCATTTGGGTATTTAATTAAAAAGAGCTGCTAATTGCCTACACACTCACAGATAGATCCTGGAGTTCACAGAACCCCTGAAATCAACTCATCAGCTTAATACAACACTCAGCACAAATGTTTAAGGCTTACTCTAATTACTAAGCCAGAATTAAATGTAATAAATTGCACATACTTATGTAAGAATAAGCTGAAACATCTCCTCACGTCCCCTAAATCTCTACTGCCTTACATTAATAATACATCTTCTATTCAGCTGCTTGTATTTGTGTTAGTATGATCTTCCTACTTTGTGTCATTCTCTGTACAGAAACATGCACAGGTAGTTCAGGTGGAAAAGCCTGATTGTATCACCCAGATTTAATTACTGTACGCTGAGGTCTTGATGGTTTCATAGGATGCAGTTTAACTGCTGCACTGATGTTTTAGTAGTTGGATTTCTTACTTCATGGACCCATATAACATTTACTTTGTCACAACGGTATCTTGTATTTTTCTGAACAATGTTGGAAACATATTAGTATTGTTATTGTTTATTGACAAATCACTTTTTTTATTGATAAATCGTATATTGATAAATTGCTTATATTTCTTATTTGTAAGTGAATAGATGTAAATGTAAAATGTTTCTGTTTGCACATGGTCCAAACACAGAACTGTGCACACTGTATGAATACACCATGTTGCTTGACAGAACTTATGTTGATGATCTATTTTATTTTGTGGAACATTTCAGTTCTTATAGTTAATAATTACAATTTAATTTATTTTCTCTCACAACTGTGTGGTTTTCAGTTGAATACTATGCTTTTACATAAAAAGTGAAGGAATGTTTTTATGTTCAGACATTTTTTTTCTAATGTTAGAATATGGTTTGTGTATTTTGTCCTTCTTTTTTCCTTTTCTTTATTCCACATTAATCGCTGTGTAAATGCATGCTTAACATGTTAGTCTCTAAATACATTATCAGAGTAATGAGCTCATTTCAGTCGTTCCCCTATCAGTACTGCCAATTATTTCTTAATGCCATGCAATAAATAAGGATTAAATTACATTACATACCAATTAAGTTTTATAAGCCACTCTTTCACGGAGACACGTAAACATGTGCATGACAGGTTTTGTGCATTGAAATGCACACTAATAATCTTAGAACCTGTATTAATAGCAGAGAAAATAATTAGTGGAGGCGTAAATCACACCCAAAACCCAAAGCATTTAAATTGCATTGTAATGAATTCATTTAGTGGACAACTTAGTCTAAACCTTTACAATCTGCTGTATAACAGGTAGAAGATTGCAAAGGGCTTCATATTAAATTTAAGATAAAAAGAAGTAAAGCAGCCCATTGGTACTATCACTTTTAGAGAGGGTTTTTCATTGTTTTGAGAATAAAGAATGTAATACAATGCACACATTTGAGTGCAATCAATGAGGAGTGTAATTTTTGTGCAATCAAGACGCAGAACATTCACAAGACAAGTGCTTTGATGAAGGGTAATGAGTTTGGGGGTTTAATGCAGGAACAGTGTGAAGTGCTGTTTTCAGTCTGCAGGGTGGCAGTGGTTGGGCAGATCCAATTGTAGTGTGTGGCTGCCTGGTAGGCCAGAGCTCAGAAACTGGATTTTACGGCTACGTCCTCTGGATATATTTGTAAATGGAGTTTTCGTTTCAAAACGCTCTCTGTCCACACTAGCATTTTTAAACGTTTTTCCAAAAGATGCTCGTCTACACTGATATAGTCTGAAAAAGCTGCATAAAATTACATTAACACTAATGAGATTATACAGAGTGACCAGACATAATTAAGTCCTACGGCACAATCATGATATTAGCAAAATATCCCACCACCCACCATCTTTTACCATAGGACAGCTTTTGCAAATAAATATTCTGTCATGTTTTTAGGAATGTAATATGAAGATTGTACAAAGTAACATTTATCTTTCACAACATTGTTAAAGTGAATAGCAGATGCAACAATGCTGGTACAATCATACGTATACAGTATATGGACACAATGTACGTCACGTGACTAAACGTGTCATCAAATTTATCCAGTTGGGAGAGTGTCTCCAGAAAGCTGTTTTTGCTGGACAAAAATGCCATCAAGTAAATAAATAATCATAATTAGTAGAATATCTATCACCAAAGCAATAATCATTTGAACTGATAATTTTAAATTATATGCAACTATTAGGACTATAGTCAATTATAGTCGAAAACCTGGTGAAGAAAATCAGTATTTTGGCACAGAATTAATATAATTATTATATATTTTTTTGTATTTATTTATTTATTTTAAATGATTCATTCCATTGAACTGTTTGAATGAACTGATTCACTCAAATGAATCAGACTTCATAATTACGTTTCAGTATGGTGTTTGGTCTTTCAGTTTACCTGGCTTATGTTATCTTTACATCTCAGTGTGGACGTCACACTGGAAAGAAAAATGCTTTTTCAAATTTGTTTATTTATTCATTAATGTAGATGTAACTTAACATTATCTTAAAGAAATGTGCCCATGAAAATCTATTTGCTTTTGTAGGGTATTGATTTTTGTTAATACCGCCGCCGCAGGGCCGCGGCGTTAACTGCAATTAAGTTGCAATTTAAAATAGTTAGAGTAGGTAGTGAAAGGTGGTGGGTAGGGACGGATTGTTAACTGAATGTAATTGTAAAATGAAAGGAAGACGTAAAACAACAATAACATTATAATATACATTATAACATCCTTAAAAGCCATTAAAAAATAGGATAATCTTAGGCTACACTCATCAAAAAATTAAAGAAAGACCTTTACACAAAGGCTCTTATGCATGCTATTGTTTTTAATCAGTCATTATATATATATATATATATATATATATATATATATATATATACATATATATATATATATAGGGATTAAAATGTTTTCATTTCGGTTCATTCTTGGTTAAAAAATAATAATAATAATAATCTTCAGGTTCCATTTGCAGAACGAAATGAGAACGGTCCAGCATTTACAAATAATTCTTATTAACTCTGTTATTATTCTTGATTTTTCAAACTGCTAACACTTTGCATTTTTGAATTATGCCTTTACTGTGTGACCAATAATTGTGAATTGTGACTTTGATCACGCTGAGATCCTACTATGATAGGATGTTGTGGGTGGTTGGTTACTGGCCTAAGTCTATTTGAATATTCTTTTCCTTAAATAACAGTGTCTACATGTTACAATTTTTGCTTTAAATAGATGAGTTGTCTGTTCCAGCTTCATAAAAGCATAGAAAAAGATTGTAATTCATAGTGTCTTTTTTCACAGTCAAATCTTTGATTCTCATTTTATCAGTGTATTTTTCCGAATACTAAATACTTTTATTAGTGTTTCTGAGGTGTATTTAGATTGTTGTTCATATTAGTTTTATTGGATCTCTGAACAAAATCAATCCATTGGAATTCTGTAGGAAAACACATTAATGTCTATGTACTGACATACTAAATCAGTGTACATTACAGCTGTGTGGGCATTATAGTAGCAGGTAAACCAATCACTGTCACTCACAAACCGGCGAGAGCTCTTGAGAGGCATGCTGGGTAAATACAATCTCTCATCCCATTAGTCCAACAGGCGTGTCACTACGACATCTGATGTATAATGCATGTCATTGCTCGTTCCAATTTGTCTGTGTAAATGCTGGTAACGGTGGGACTGAGGGTCGAGACCCTCATTCATTTCATGCCACTCCTCCCTCTTAACTCCTTCCCACTCACACTTCCTTTTTGTGCTCTATACTGTGGCTGGAGTTGATTTGCTACTCAGTGACTTTGTACACCTGCATAGTCCATTTTAATGCTAAGGGGAATTGAGTTACTAAGTCTATAATAGAGTAAAAGGGCCAGTGTTTGGTTTGTATTTTTTGTCTGAAAGTGGGTTTTGAGATCCTTTGCAGTATATATATATATATAGCAATGTATAATATATACTTTTAAATCACTTGTTAAATTTTTTGTTATATAATATACATCTATCGATCTATCTGTCAATCTATCCCAACTATACAATTTATATATTCATTTATTTGTTTATTTTTTCATTTTATTTTGATTTATTTTCCCAATGTACTTATTTATATAATTGAAAACAGGTTGATGAAAAGTAAAATCAATATTTTGGGACAGAAACAAAGCAACATTTGAAGCATTTTATTTTATTTTTTTAATAGATTCATTCCAGTGTGATGTTTGGTTCACTCAAATGACGCAGAATTGATGACTAACATGTGTTAGTTGTTTCAGTTTACCTGTCTTATGTTAGTAGTGTTACTTTTAGGTAGTTACTGCCCAACACGTGCTCCAACATCAAGTAGTGCTTATGTGCAATTGACCCGTAATCTAGTTTGGGTCATTTCCCAATCCCACTATCTTCCTGTAATTTCCTGTCTGTTGTGACCTTAAGTGCATGAACACCTCAATCTCAGTCATAAATGCATGAAAGGATCAGGACAAAAACAGTGAAACACTTCGACTCTGTCATGAATACATGTCAACTCCAAGCTGTAAAACTGTCTCCAGAATCCATCTCCCATTTGCTTAGATCCTCCTCTTCATCAACTCTCTCCATATGCTCAATCCCTGTATATTTAGACATCTTGCATCTGAGAGCTGGGCCAGTGATAATTAGAGGATTTACTACAGCGGAAATAACCAAACTGTCATCCTGTGGTGGAATTACATCTGTTTTGATCAGCTAAATACTCCTGTGTTAGTCATACTGTATGCAAGACTTGAAGTCATTACTGTAATTAAATATGATTAGTAGCTTTACATTAACGAAGGTGCTGCAGTTTAGTGAAAACTAAGCTTCAGTGTGTTCTCTCTCACAAACGCAGCTCTGTAGATCATTTTGTGTGTACAGCCCTGTTTGATTACTAACAAACTGCATGCTTCATGTAAATGTAACAATTATTTAATGAATGATGCACCATGAAATCTGAAATTTGTTAAATGTTCAGTGAAATTCTAGTATTTTTTTGTAACAATTTATCAAATTTGTAACACACCAAGATGATGATGATGATAATAATAATAATAATAATCATTTCACTGAACATTTAACAAATTTTAGATTTCATGATGCATCATTCAGTAAATAATTAGATTTTTTTGTGGCTTTTTCATTGTATTTTTGAATAAATAAAACAATTAACCATTTTATTTTATTTTTTATCAGTAGTTTTAGTATTGATTCTCAACTGGTTTTGCTTTCAGTCACAGATACGAATATGAATGTATTATTATTATTATTATTATTAGTAGTAGTAGTAGTAGTAGTAGTAGTAAATACAATTTTTGTCGTCTTCAATGCCTTTTCAAATAAAGAAATGTAATTTTTATTTATTTAGTTAGTTAGCAGCAGTAGTAATATTTAACCAGTAGCTACAGCATTGATTCTCATCTGGTTTTGCTTTAGGCCACAAATATGAATATGAACATAAGAGTAGCGACCCAAAATAGTACCAAAGTTATTTACCATGCAGAAGTAAGCCAAAATGACCATTAAAATAATTAACAACAACAACAGCAATAATAATAATTATTATTGTTATTTTCCCATTATTTATAATTTTCAAAGATAATGGTATGTCATACAAACTCTCCATGCTGGCATCTGCCTAATTTAGCTACAAAATATTGTGGAGTTTAAATGAATGCTGAGCCTTTGGTGTCAGAAGCACAGTGTGTGGTAAGCATTTGTGTCCTTACTGTAAGAAGTAGAAAAGTTTTTTTTTTTTTTTTAAACTATGAGTTGTGTTATTTCTAAGTAGCATTGTTTATCCTATTGGCCGTGAATCTATTTAGAACAGATCTGCGACCCACCAGTTGAGAACCACTTGGATCAACTTTACCCTGTGCCCAGAGCTCTTTTATTTACCTTGTGGCATGCAAATTATCATTAATTCTCTTTGATAATAGGTTTGACACTTTTGTCGCTGACCTGGGACCTGTTATGGCATTTCTATACATGTTTAGTGTTGTGCTTTGGCTGGAGGAGGCTGAGCCCTTTTTAGCTATGTCCCAGAGCAGCCTGAGGAACTGATAGATGGAGCATAGAAATGAAGGAAACAAAAAGCTTCTACAGTAATCGATGGCTGGCAATGGTGGCTGACATGAGAGAAGATTGAGTTTGACACGTTTATGTCTTCCATTTATCGAGTGCCAAGGCTGCTTACTGCCAGGTGACACAACCCCTTGAACCCTGTGTTGATTTCTGCCTCACTGTCTAAATTACACAGGATCCTGTCAGGACACTATTTTTTAACCGTCAGAATGAGAAGAAATACATTTACACAGAGACTGAACACTAATCATCCTGCTGCTAAAGTCTGTCAGATGCTTTAAAAGTCATTTTAATTTTCTGCTTTATAGAGTATCTATGTTTATGGTGTTGTCAAAAAACAATTTCATTTGAGTAATCAAATGTTCAGTGCAATTCATTTTTTTTCTCAATGAATCATTATTTTGAATTTGTAACTTACACCAGGATATTAACAAAAACAAAAATTAAATTTTGGATAAGAAATTAGCATGTAAATTCAAAATAGTCTATTATTAAGTAATCAATGCATTTAAAAAAAAAAAAAAAAAAAAAAAAAAAAAAAAATATATATATATATATATATATATATATATATATATATATATATATATATATATATATATATATATACTAAAAATAAAATAAAATTATATATATATATATAATTTTATTTTTAGTATATATATATATATATATATATATATATATATATATATATATATTTTTTTTTTTTTTTTTTTTTTTTTTTTTTTTTTAAATGCATTGATTACTTAATAATAGACTATTTTGAGTTTTATTTTTAATATATATATATTAGGGCTGTCAAATGATTAATCACGATTAATCACATCCAAAATAAAAGTTTTGTTTACATAATATATGTATGTGTACAGGGTATATTTATTATGTATATATAAATACACACACATAAATTATATATTTAGAAAATATTTACATGTATATACATTTATATATTTATATTCTTATATTTTATATTATATATAAATATATTTAATATATAAACATAACATATTCTTCTTAAATATATACATGCATGTGTGTGTATTTATATATACATAATAAATATACACAGTATACACACATATATTATGTAAACAAAACTTTTATTTTGGATGTGATTAATCGTGATTAATCATTTGACAGCCCTAATATATATATATATATATATATATATATATATATATATATATATATATATATATATATATATATATATATATATATATATAATTTTATTTTATTTTTAGTTTTGCTTTAGGAAATTTAAACTTGATGGAATATTGAATATTAAATATGAAGTATCAACCCAAATCAGTACCAAAGTTATTTATAAGTAAGAAACCAAAATTTGACTTGAGTAATCTAAAAGCATGTTTGTATTTTAGTATTCTATTTCATTCTGGGATTGCTTGTCTACATGTGATGCTGCCTTAAAATAAGGCTAAAATAAAATTCTTAAAAGGGATAATAATTTTGGTTTCTACTTTAAAGGGTTTATTTACTCAAAAAATAAATTGTTTATCATCATTTACTCACCCTGTTGTTCCAAACTTAATTTTTTTAAATTTGAGCATCCTCTGTCACCTTAAAATGCAAAGTTTTGGAAAAGACCTCTGTGTGTAATGTTTATTGTTGTAGTCTGAGAGTGATGAAATTGTTTGCTGTCTTTTGGCCGTGTTTCTGTTAGCGAGTCTGTGCAGGGTGTCATGATCTGCCCATTATTGGCAGTGTCTATTAGGGGACCTCTTGAGTTTTCCCAGAATGCCTTATGTTATGACAGAGCCTGTAATGTGGACTGAGCCTCTGCTCTCACATGGCCGATGAGAAGCACCTGCTGTCAGCGAGCATCACAGCCAATCAGCTGCTCCTCTCCCCTGGGTTCAGCCATAGAGAACATGGCTGTGATAAGTGCGGATGTGATAATGGTCCCGACAGCTATCCAGGCAGGGATGTGTACCAACTATTATTAAAGAATTCCTATTTTATTTGATTAAAAGTCAAAAAACAATAATGAACAGCAGGATGTAATTTAAAAAGTGCTATAAAAAGATCTAAAAGTAATACTAGTAAAAAACATAGTAATAAAGCTGATCTACACAGCATTTTATATTTTTATTTTTAAATTTTTGTCATTTATTGTTATTATTATATTTCAATATAGCTTTAATTTTTCTGTTTTAGATTTATATTTTAGTACTACAACCTGGAATTATAAAAAAAAAAAAAAAAAAAGTTTTTTTATGTAATATTTATGTTTCATTTTGTTTCAGCTTTATTTAAATTACAGAAAACAATTAGTAATAGCTTTAGTTTTAGTAATAGTTGTAGCACTAACTTACCAGTGGGTGCCAATAAGCAAATCAGGAGTACTTGACATATTTAGTATTCACAAGCCAGGCTGATGTTTTATGATGCGTCCCTCACTTTTTTTTCCCCCTGTGCCACTGCCTGCATGTGGATTGAGTTCAGTAGCTCATTTGGAGCCGTTTCAATCACTGCTCAGGACTGACACTTACTTTGATCCTGTGCTCATATTTTTTGCACCATATGAGTGTGTGTGTGTTTGAGTCAGATGAATAATGCGGGTCCTTTATTATTTTATGTGGAGCCACATTTCCTGTCCTTGTCTCCTTTGTGGATCATGGGGCTGGTTGGCACCACATCTGACAACTACACTGCCACTCGGAACAATAGCTAAGGTCTCTCTTCTCTTCTCTTCTCTTCTCTTCTCTTCTCTTCTCTTCTCTTCTCTTCTCTTCTCTTCTCTTCTTCTCTTCTCTTTCTCTCTTCTCTTCTCTTCTCTTCTCTTCTCTTCTCTTCTCTTCTCTTCTCTTCTCTTCTCTTCTCTTCTCTTCTGATATATGTCTACCTCTGTTGTTCTGCATCCAGTCTTGGCACTGCATCCAAACCCAAGTCCCAAGCGAAGCAGCATCATGTTTTGTAAAACAAGGATGTTAGGCATGAATAAAACATGGGCCATGAAATGGACTGGAAATGAGAGACAAAGAGTGTAACTGCTTAGTGATAAATTACACACACACACACACACACACACACACACACACACACACACACACAGGCCCAATGCTTGCCAAGGCCTGCAGACTGACAGAAGCATGTGATATAGAGAATTTATAAAAAAGATATTGGTAGATAAATATCACAGAACCTTTCAAGAAAATGTCTGGGTTGTATTTTACAAAAAAAAAAAAAAAAAAAAAAAATCAATGTGTGTGTGTGTGTGTGTGTGTGTGTATACATTAACATTAATATTTAGTATTATTACTTTATTTATTTTATGTATTTATTTATTTATTACTGTACATTTTTAAGCATAAAATACAAATAAATGTCAAGTAACACATTGAATTAAGCATTACATTTTGAAGTGGAAGAACTGAGATCTGCTCTACATGGGACTCCAGCCCAATCAAAAAGAAAAGCCCTACCACATTCAAATACAATGAATGACACCATTTTCTTCTTACTTCAGTTTCTTTTTGTGCGATGTTAAATTTCCATTGCTTCCTCTCCTTTTGCCTGTGGTGTGTACAGTGCAGAGAGTCTAATTAACGAGCAGAGATGTTTTGATGGTGCAGTCGTACTGCGGTAGTTTTTATTTTTTATTTTTTTTATATATATTGTGGTGTTCCTCGCGGTTGTGTCTGTGAAGATGAGAGCTTTTAGGAATGGGGGAGAGGTGACATCAGCACACATGCATCTTGCATCACTACTGCATTCTAGCCAGCATTTAGACAGATCCAGGGGACTTTACTCTCCATTAGAGAATAGGTCAGTCACTGAATAATGCATCAGAGTGTTAGGAAGGGATTGTTCTTAAACTGCCATTCCCTGAAGTATCAAAGGAGCAGAAGTATTTAGAGTCTATCAGTAATGGGATGAAATGATGCAGATCAGTTTTGCAGAAACAATCCGGGATGACTAATGCTGTGGATTTCTTTATTGGACTCACCAGATTCAGTAACCATACAACCAGACTAATTTCATTACAGTCTTTAATAAGTCAGATTGGCCTGGTAATCTGTTGAAAAGAGTTTTATTGCTGATTCTAGTCCCCAGTATGCGATGATGAAATTAGTTAGATATTCTTTTGTTTATAAATATATAATTAAGTATATATGTAATATGATGCATAATGTCTTGGTTGCCGGACTCCAGCATTGTTGTTTATACAATTCAGGCACTATAATTCAATCTTCTGAAGTCATTGGGGAAAAAACAACTACATTTAAGTCATTATTCACTGAAAATATTAGACTTATGTTTTGAATCTCATTTGCATACATTTACATATGATATATTCAAATAACAAATGCACAAAAAGCAATTATATTCAAAGAAATTGATGTCAAACCTGATGCAACAAACCTAGCAAGATGTGTTTAGTCAACCAGCTACAACCAGCTTTGTCAACCTGTTTTGACCTTGGCCAAACCAGCATAAACTGGCTTGGACTAGTGTGGCATAAGCCCCCCCCACCCGCCCCCCCCCCCCCTTTTTTTTTTTAAACAGTTCTATCCCACATCGAAAAGGACAAATTTAGTTTCTCATTAGCAGTGAATTCAAATCTTCATTTCCTTCCTGTCAAGTCTAAAACAAGAGATGAATACTGTGGAAGTGTCTTTCTAAAATTGCACGGCTTGTTTCTCTTTCATTCTCGCCTTCTGAACCTACTCAGACTCTGTGCCAGATTTATCACTTTGAAATCCTCTAAAATGAGTTCAATTATGGAGACAAAGAGAGTTAAAACTTCATTAGAAGACAGTCCAAAGTCCTGAATCAATTTGAATATTATGTCACGGAGTCCGACACACTTTCCTTCTGAAAACAGTAGACAAGTTCACACTTGCTCACTTTCTCCCAAATACAATTACATTTGTAAAGGGAAAAATGGTCTTAACCTCAATGAACAAAAATGTTCTTTTTTTAGTATTTTCTTTTTTAATCTTTTTGGATTTTCACTGGGGCTCTTCGGCGTCTCCTTGACAAATCCAAGGATAATGACTCAGGCTGGTGTCTTGGGGAAATCATTAACTTTCAAAACTGATCCAGAGTTTTTGTGCTAGAAAGGCTTTACCCAGTGTTCCATTCAAACCTATTTAATTGTCCTGCTAAGCTTTAGGCTTATCTTCAGCTGGACGAGTGAAGCTCTGCAGTCTGGATCTGCTCCAGGGTCTGTGCTCACCAGTTTATTCAAATGCCAATTAAATGATTGGAATCTGACTGTTTATTAATCAGTTAAACCACAGTGTCTGTTGATAATAAAACTGTTTGCATAGTTTTGTACATGCCATTTCACTTCAACATTAATGGATGTTCTCCACATATGTGGGTCAAGTCAATATTCTCATGTTGACTTCATGTTTGTAGATGATAACATTCTGTATTGTATATCTGTATTTTACATGGATTCTGGCTGGTTGAATCTGGTCATTTGTAGTCTAAGCTGATAGTCGATCAACTGTCGCAACAGATTATTTAGTTTAAATTTTTTCCATAAAATAAATTAGTTGATTTGAAAGTCCTTTGAAAGTCTATGCAAAAGACTGAACCAGTCCTTGAGCCTCTGCTGCAGCTCTCAAATGTCATTCAAACTAGCGAGACACACATGGGAACCTTTAGCATCTATGTTTGGCATTATTTGTTATTTTATAACAAATTTGGAATAATTTGAGATTGAGTACTATAATTACAGTTATTTTATACTTCTTAATTCAAAATGTTCGTATTTTGAGTGAACTATTCCTTTAAGTGCTTTCTTGCTCAAGGACATAAGTAACAGGACTGTGACCTCAATGACCTTTGAATTGATCCTTCAACCTTTTAAAACATTTAAACCACCATCAAAATTACAATGCACTGAACATAATGGGATTCACAAGTCCTCTTGTGAAAATGCATTCATCCAATTTGCTCAATAGGCTCCATATTAAGTTGCATGAATTATTTGACTATAATTTCTACCTGTATGACTTCAGAAGTCCTGGAATGTACTGCATAAGTCATATGGACTGTGCATTTTGTCAGTTTCAGAGCTTAACAGCCGTGGTCCCTACAAACACTCATTGTATGACAAAAATCCACAAGCTATTCATGATGGCAGCAACCCCAATCAGTGAAAGTGCGATGGGGACTTTGCTGAAAACTCTCTGCTGTTTTCTCCTAAGGGGCAGTCATTCCGGTTGAAAGAAAGTCACTTGTTAAAATAAAAGTCTCAGACAGGCATATAGACCTCAAATTAAAATTCTAGCACAGGAGCAGGTGAGACAATGTGAGAGGTCCTGATTGAAGCTATGCAAATGACAGCATGTCCACAGTGAGTGGCAGCTCTTTCTGAGGAGACTAAGATGGCTTATTAAAGGTTTTCATTTACCCCTGACTGAGATTAATCACAGCACACACACTTTTTCTGCCAAGAGAGCCGAGTACAGAGATCAGGTGTGGACTGCAATGAAATGACAGGGGCTGCTCGACCTTGCCGGGAGAGGGATCATCCCTGGCTTTCTGTCTCTTGGTCTCTATCTCACTGTCTAACGCTCTGTTTGTACCCAGAGTGACCTTGTTCCTTTGAGTGACTGGAGGTCATCGATTGTGTTTGGGATTGGGCTTCTTTGAATGGTTTTGAATGTTGCTGTGAAGTGACAACCACAAGAATGCCCGAGGGATAAACGTTCATTTAGCCCTGCTGGGAATACTATTGTAGTTCAGCTAAGATGTTTACTGTACCAGCCAGATTTGTACACACTGAATAAAATGAAGACTTAATTAAAACTTAATTAAAATTAAAAAGTGCCTCTATAATGGCTTTTCGAATATTGCTTTTCATGCAGTAGGTAGCTGTATGTGAATGTAAAAGATAAATAAAGTTATTGTCTCCCAAAAGAAGGAATCGACTCTGAACAGCCTAAACGAGTCACCAGTAATTTGAATCCCACTTCCATGACAGCTACACGTCACAGGGTAACTCCTTTGCATAAAGCCCACCTATGTTTTACATTGGCTGGCTGCAAACTGGCTGCAATCCGCCCTTAAACACGTTATTTCACTGACGACTGCTTCTGTAATCTCGGGTTCAACGTGGGATTCACAAAACGTGTGCTCTGGAAAGATGGCTCATTACCCAGTTTATTTGGACCAGCTGGCTCCACTGAATCTCAACCTGCAAGTATGCTAAACAATAGATGTTTATGTTTTCCATCGAGCATTCAAAATACAGAACTATAGTAATGGGTGTATCATTTCTGACACACACTGTATGTGGTAGACCAATCACAACAGACTGGGCCATCTGACCAATCAAAGCAGAGTAGGCTCATGGAAAGGATGGGTTTAGAGAGAGTGAATCTTGGAATTGCTTTGAATGAATCGTTTGAGAATCGTTGGAAAATGAAATTATATTAAATGCATATTTTGAGAAAATAAATTACCTTTCATGCAGTGTGCAATGTAGCTGTATGTGAATTTAAACAGTCTGCAAAGTTGTAAAGCTGAAAGTGCATAATAAATAAAGTTATTGTCTCTCAAAAGAGAGTGTCGACTCTGAACCACTGAAATGAGTCATTTGTAATTTGAATCCCATTTCCGTGAAGTTCACACGTCACAAAATAACACATTTGCATAATACCCACCTAAGTTCTGCATGGACATCCCATGAAAACTTGAACCCCCTCCTCAAATGCTGTAGCTCGTCCGTGTGGATTAACCAGTTGTCTTTGAAAGATGTGCAAGTCCCTGATTTGTTTGGACCAGCTTAATCCTCCATATCATAACCTGTAAGTATGATTAATAATTGCTGCTTTAATGTTTTTCAATCGTGCAAAATATGTAGTTTTTGTTGTGTATACAGTCAGTGCAGCTGTAAATCTCTGGCTAACTTGCTCTATAGTTCTGCTAATCAGCTGTGGGCCCACTCTTGTCTAGAATTGTGTCGATTAATATAAAATGTCTGTCGTTCTTATTACTTGGAGTCATGATAAAGGATGGAGCAATACTTTGGTTTACAAACTGCAGTCATTTCTCATCGTTTGAGAGTTGTTGAGAAATAAGGTAAAATTAATTGCATATTATAAGAAAATGAAAATGTTTTTTTAAACCTGTTGTTGGGGACTCTCAAAACCAAATTACGAACCTTTCAAATGGCATAATAGGGGCACTTTAACTCCCAAACTGCATCAATACATACAGTTCACTGCAGATTCCAGCTGAAATGAACAATAGTGGCAGTAAAACTACTTTCATGGCTTTATTGATTATTGATAAAGATTTATTTTCATGCAGTTCTTTGCACAGTACTATGTTATAACCTCATAATGCTTTTACCATAGAGCATGATTTGTAAACTGGTATTTGATAACTGTAATACATTGGCATTGTATGGCTCCATGTATGGTTTTTCGCTCAAAGTAAACTTGATCTGTGGTTACCTGGTACAGCATTGAACTTGCAATGCAAAATGTCTGGGTATGTTTCCTGTGAAACACAGTCATAATAAAAGAGCTCAAAGATGTATAAACAAACTAAAATGGCATGGTTATTTCAGCAAATGCATTTTTATCTCACAGTTGCTTTTTAGTAAAACTATCAGTTAGGTTAAGGATAGAGTTTAGTGTAGGTGGTGCATCATTTTTACATGCAATAGAGTATTTCACATGCAAGAAGCAGCCATTTTTTTTTCTTTCTTTCTTTTTTTTTTGTTGCAGAAATGCCCCCACAGGTATGTTTTCCAATGATTCTGGGCTGTTTTCATCAGTATTATGTCCATTGCTGTTGTTGCCTTTAAACTAGCAAGTACATTATTTGGCAGGTCAGCTAATTAGCTTGTTTGCTAAGCAGTGCAAAGCAAGGTTATGGTCTTGTTTTTTTTGAGGATCTGAGCTGTTAGCAACAAAGCTGGAGGATCAGAGAGCTGCACACTTGTCTTTGTAGCGTAGCATAAATTCGGCATGCCAGCCACCATTCTAACACACGTCTGCAGGGAGAGCAAAAGAGAGACGGTCGCTGCGGGTTGTGGCAGTATTCCTGACTTCGTGCTGGGCGCCTGGGCTGCCTTGGGTGGTTCTGGCCTGACTTTGGTCTAGGAGGATTTGCACACTGTTCTGTATTTGAAACATGTTCTGCTGGAGGTTGGAACTCCAGGTTGTCTCTCACTGTGAAATTTAAACCTGGCTGCCATGGCTCAAAGTAATCCAGCCAAACCTGCTGCCTTCTGGGAGGGGCACTGTGCCTGCTGGTTTGCACACATTGGTCTGTGTGCTGTGTTTGACATCTAATTGGTTAATCTTCATTATTTGTTTGTCCTACTGAAAAGACTGAAAAGAAAGCTTGAATTTCCACATCGGTCTAGTATAGCTATGCTGGTGAAGCTGGTTGATTAAAGTAGTCAAGTTCAAGTTCAAGCCGAGCTTTATTGTCATTCCGCTTCATGCGTGGGCATACAGTGGAATGAAATGTCGTGCCTCACAGGACCACGGTGCTACATACAGTGGTGCGTTTGCGATAACTTGCAATGAGTCTGTTACAGCGCTGTGGAGGAATTTTGGTCCGCTCATCTATGCAGAATTGTCGTAATTCAGCCACATTGGAGGGTTTTAGAGCATGAACCGCTTTTTTAAGGTCATGCCACAGCATCTCAACAGGATTCAGGTCAGGACTTTGACTAGGCCACTCCAAAGTCTTCATTTTGTTTTTTTCAGCTGTTCAGAGGTGGACTTGCTGGTGTGTTTTGGATCACTGTGCTGCTGCAGAACCCAAGTTCGCTTCAGCTTGAGGTCACGAACAGATGGCCGAACATTCTCCTTCAGCATTTTTTGGTAAACAGCAGAATTCATGGTTCCATTTATCACAGCAAGTCAAGCAGCAAAACAGCCCCAGACCATCACACTACCACCACCATATTTTACTGTTGGTATGATGTTCTTTTCTGAAATGCGGTGTTACTTTTACGCCAGATGTAATAGGACACGCACCTTTCAAAAAGTTCAACTTTTGTCTCGTCAGTCTACAGAGTATTTTCCCAAAAGTCTTGGGGATCATCAAGTTGTTTTCTGGCAAAACTGAGACGAGCGTTTATATTCTTTTTGCTCAGCAGCAGTTTTCATCTTGAAACTCCCTGTCTCTTTCTTATAGTGGAGTCATGAACACTGACCTTAACTGAGGCAAGTGAGGCCTGCAGTTCTTTGGATGTTGTTGTGGGGTCTTTTGTGACATCTTGGTTGAGTCTTCGCTGTGCTCTTGGGATAATTTTGGACGGCCGGCCACTCCTGGGAAGGTTCTCCACTGTTCCATGTTTTTGCCATTTGTGAATAATGGCTCTCACTGTGGTTCGCTGGAGTCCCAAAGCTTTAGAAATGGCTTTATAACCTTTTCCAGACTGATACATCTCAATTACTTTCTTTCTCAGTTGTTTCTAAATTTCTTTGGACACTTCTTCACTTCTTCACACAGGGTCATGTAGTTTTGGATTTTGTTTTCCCTTAATAATAAAAACCTTGATTTAAAACTGCATGTTGTGTTTACTTGTGTTATCTTTGACTAATATTTAAATTTGTTTGATGATCTGAAACATTAAAGTGTGACAAACATGCAAAAAAAAATAAGAAATCAGGAAGGGGGCCAATACTTTTCACGCCACTGTAAATACAGACATACAACAATGAAGTAAAACAGTATAAACCTATACACAAATAACCTACTGACAGATTTTGACTATAAATATACTATATAAATGTTTACCTATACATAAGCTAAAAAATACAGACTATATGAATGCTTCACATAATACTATACCTATTCACAATCCAGATTCAGAATCAAAGAACTTTCTATCTGTCTGTTTAATTTTCTATCAATCTATTGTATCAATCAATTTTTTTTATCTGTCATTCTTTCATTCTATTCTATTCAATTCAATTTTATTCTATTCTAGTGGTTTTCAAACGCTGGGTCGCGACCCTCTGATGGGTTGCAAGACTTAAAAAATGGGTCACCAGGATGATTTAAGGAAAACATATGTATGTAACAAAGTACCAAACTCAGGGAAGAAGGAAGCAGGAACCGGCAAACTTAACTTTAATAATTAAATAAACATAAACAACAAAACAGAGCAGCAGTCGGCTCACAGCAGAATCCAATGTGTATTTGTATTTGAACTCTGTTTTTGCATTGTTGAGCATTGTAGCCAATCATAGACATAACTGTTGACTTCTGGAACGCAATGGCCAATCAGAGGCGTTTCAGTTATTTAGAATTCACTCACTGCTCAAAACACCAGAGTTTTTGTTCAGTCTTGAGTTCTGGAAGCTCGTGAATCCTCTCATTATAATGAACAAAGTGTAGATGTGATGTAAATAAGAGATTAATTGTGCCATGTAGAGAGATTCATTGATTATAGCAGAATTTTCTGAGACTGCGATAGACTGAAATGGGTGACAGCTTTTCAGTGATCAAGGGAGCGCTCTTTGCATGCTTCTTGGCTATATATAGTCCATTCAGAATTTGAATAAAAGTTTTGGTCTTCATGGTGCTAAGAGAACCAATGTGGCATACATGCTGCAAAGTTTCGGGAGGGACATCTGCGTATAAATGGGGGATTCTCTTGAAATCACAATGACTGACAGTGATAATCATAACAATGGACTGGAAAAAATATGATTTGTCAAAATAGATGTGCATGAAGGCTAAAACACCCTCACTCTGTCTGTTGTTTTATCGTTCTATCATTCTATCTATCGTTTATCATTCTATCTATTGTTATATTATTCTATTGTTCTGTCTATCCATCTATCTTTCTATCTATATGTCTTTCTGTCCATCCATAGTTTGTGTGTGTTTAAGAATTAAATCAGGTTTCATTATTCGAATCCCTGCAGGAAGTACATGTTCTTTCTCAAAGCACCTCAGAGCAATCCCAGAATTCCCCAGTAACCTATTCTCCTTTACAGGTATGTGTGTAGCAGTCTTTCACACACTCAATCATTCAGTATCCTCTCCATTATTCTCTCTTCACTACTCTCTTTATTTTTTGTTTTTCTGTCTTCGCAAAAGCTCTCGCATTTGCCACATGACCGAATAACTGAATAGGTCAACAACAGCAACAGAGCAACCAAAATCCATTATCACTTTGCACAGTTTCTCCAAGCGGCACGCCTTCCAGCTAGCGAGCTGATGAGGCAGACTGAAGCGCGCGAGAAGCCTCTCGCCTGACAGTGAGAGCTGATGCTGATGTGTCTTCACTGATAAAATAACGAGCCGAGGCTGCAGAAATCATGCTTTATTCAGACCCTCAGCTATTGTCTACGCACCCTGTCAAACTTCTGCAAACCCCATCTCCACTCCGAAGCTATTTATGAGTCTGCTCTGCATTAATCCATTTCCATACGGTGTCTGGAGGGCAGGAGATAAAGGAATGTTTCAGGCCTACTTAACTGGAGACGGAGGGAGACCAGAATCATTTCAATGTTGCCATATCTAAACCAAACTTGAGCTTTAGATGAACACAGACTCGTGCACACCCACCCACGCACACACACACACACACACACTGATGACTTCATCTCACCAGAATAATGTCAGCAAGCTCATTATTTAGACATTATAACATGGCACCAACCGGCCCCCTGCTGTCAAAGACACCCAAAACTATCCAAACACACACTGTGAAAATGCTCACATACACCAGATGCTTCCTGCCGTGTTCAGTCTCCTCCTGTCAGATACAACCGTGACACCTTGGTGAAGAGAAGATGTGACGTTCGTATTGAGCCCTGGTGTGTGTGAGTGTGTGATGGAGTGCCTTCTTCTGCCTCTCGGGCATTCGCTGTGAGGTACTGTCATATTCAAATGTGTGTGTACGTCATGTGTTTTAACATCAGATTGCCACAATGCAACCAAAACACATCTGTCTGAAGGTGGATCAGATGAATAGGAGTGTTTGAAGAAAATGTTGTGTTTGGGGAAAAATGTGGTGTGTGTGTGCGCGCTTCATCTCGCCTGGCCTATTTCCTCTTCCTAACAACCTGGGAAACAGCCTCTCAGGGGAGACAAACTACATCTCATATCACAGGGATTCTCATTTCCTGTCTCTCACTGTTCACTTTACATCCTCACGTTCCGAGCCCTTTCCCTTTTCGCTGCTTTTCCTCACCTTTTGCTTCTTTTTGTACTCTGTTTTGCTTTTTTTTTAATCTCTCACTTTCACAGTCTCCCTCTTTCTTGTTGATTTTGTCCTAACTGTTAAGTGCAATGAAACTTAAGGAACTAGTGATTGTGGGACTATAAACAAGCATCACTGTTTTCAGGCATTTTCAAGTTTTTTTCAAGCTTTAGACAAGCATCGCTGCTTTCCCACTGCAGGAATGAATCCCAGTTTCAGGTCCTCTTTAGCATTTTGAGCAATTATTTCAGCTTGTCCTTTAGGATAGATATCTATAAAAATCTTAATGAGTTTTTAAGTAGTCTTTTTTTAGCCTTATTTTCCTGTAAAATAAGACTGCATAATACACTGACTTGTTTAGATTGAATATTATAGTATTTTGTCTTATAGCACTTGCCCTTTTTCCTTCTTTTTTTACTTGTTTATGCTTAATAAGTGAAAAAAGTCACCAGTCTAGACAAAATATACTTAAATATTAAATATGCATTGTCTGAATTTTTTTCTAAAGATATTTTAACAGGAAAATTACTCAAAAATACATTTGCGGTGTAACAGCAGAGGAAGCCATATAAAATGACTGGTGACAGAAATGTGTCTGATATAGTTCTTGAACAGGAGTTTTCATTTTGTTATCAAGCTGTCTACCTGGAATTTGTGATTTGTAATATTTTGCTTACTGTTGTTATTGCTGGGCGGAAAGTGACAGTGGCAGTGTGTTTTTGTGCACTTACAATCTATTGCTTTTCTATGACTCACTGTCTACAGTGAATAAAATAAAAAATAATAAAAACTTCACATATTAAAAGCAAAAACATTACCTCTATGAGTCACTAGTTTTCTTAGCAGAAGCTTTAAGCTATAAGCTACAAGCAGGATAAGAAAAATAAGATAATCACCTATTTTATGTCCATATGTGTTATGTCCATATTTATTTTCTAATCTGATGCAATGGGATCACCTTTTATTTATTTATTTATTTATTTTTTGCGATAATGATAATGATGGTCAGTCTATACGTTATCCCTCACATATTCCTTTCAGGCACTGTATATAACAAGGAGGTTTGAGAGCAGGTGTTGTTATCAGGTCTGCATTGAACACACTGAGAGAGCTGCTGTCTGCCAGATTCTGATTGTAAATGTTCTCTCCTCTCATTCGGTCTCTCTCTCTCTCTCTCTCTCCTCTGTTCGCCCTTTAAACTGGGATCCGTTATGTGTCTTTCCTATCTCATCCGGAGATAATGCTGTACGGGACAGACACACACACACACATAGTAACAGCAGGAGAGTGTGTGATCTGTCACAGTCTACAGTAGTCTGGCCTGAAGTCATTTTCTACAGGAGAGAAAGGGAAGGAAAAACAGCTAATGGATGCTTAGTCTGTTACAGTCTGTGTCGTGTGAAAACCACGACCATCACTGCATGTCTGGAACAACACCACTCTCGTCCAAACTCTAGTGAGCTGACTATCTAGATAGCATTTTTAAGCGACATATGCACGCTCCAATATATGCAAAAGCTGCTCAAAACTGTATAACATACTGTACCTGTTCCATAGAATGCTTAATATAATATAATATAATATAATATAATATAATATAATATAATATAATATAATATAATAAAATAAAAAAAATTTGTTCAGGTGGCAGAAATGTCTGCCCAATAGAGAAAAGTTTTATTCAGCAATAAACAAATAATTAGAGGGAACATTGTATTTCATAATTGGCATTTTTTAAAGAATGAACATGATTACATTTTTTATTCTTAATACAAGAAAAAACGATGTGCCAATGGGACTGCGAAACATAGCATTCATCTCTGAAAACAGCTAGAATGTTATTATTAAAGTTATTATTATTTTGTATAGTGCCTTTCAGGACTTGTAGGTCAATTATATTATAATATACTAGGTGTTTATATATATTTTTTACAAACAAGTAAAATATGTGGTATTTTTTTAAAGAGAAAAAAAATTGTTTGTAGGTTTCTTTTGATTGTTAATCTTTATTATTTCTTTTTTGTGTTAATATTTTTTAATTCTATTCTACAAAACATTTTTGAATCATTTGAAATGTGCTGTGACTTGTATTTCAAAACTATTTAACACAATTCCACAAAACGAGTTAAAGAGTCCAAACTTCACTGCAGGAAACTTCACCAAAACACATGTACTATAGACATTCATGTTGCTGTTGTCTCATCATATTGAAATGTTTTTGGACGTTAATATAGATGATAGAGATTATCATCATTCTGTCACAGCAATCAGCAGCCAGTGAATCGACACTGGCAGCCAGATGTAAAAAGAACAAAAAAAAAAAAAAACATCTGTGGATTTTCTTCAGGTGTTGAATGCAAGGTGTGTAATTACGGGATCTACCAGCAGGGGCCAACTGGACCGTACTAAGCAGCCAATCCTTGACCCACTGGTTGAAGGCATGAATTATGAGTTTTGTTTGTGTGTATGTTCTTAGCAGGTCAGCTATTTTTGGAAGAAAAGACCCCAACAGAAAGAGTGCGTGCTGAGGAAGTAGGGAGGTAGAATAAGAGAGCGAGATGAAGCAGAGGTCCTGCTGTATTGTGGTATCTCTAACATGTCTGCCGCAGCCCTTTGAGGGTATTGGCTGATATCGGCGCTGCTGTTGACAGGCTACAATTCCCTGACGACTTCAAAGTCATCTGCTGCAAATGCTGAAGGCAACAGTGGCACTAGTATGAATGCGCTGCTTCAGCTTATTGAAACTGCCTGAATTTTAACAAGCAGGGATTCCTATTCCAGCTGCTCTTTACATCCTGTCCTTCTGACCCCACTACGCCTGTGCTCATGCATTAAATATCTGGGTTTAGAAAACTGGAGATGAATCGCTTGGTAAAAGTGCTTAAACATGAGAAATGTTTTGAGGTCTTTTAGCCATTTATTAGCTGTAATCATTTTTAATCAGTATTTTTGTCTTATCTTCCAGTAAGATTATTTAAATATCTTTAACACAAGATAAATTTGTTTGAGAATAAGCATTTTTATTTAGCAGATCCTTTTATCTGAAGCAACTTACAATAGAAGAGAAAAGCATCTTGTCACAGAGCAAATAATATTCGCAGTATACAATGCCACATTTATTAGTAAGATAGATTAGGAAACAAGCAGGAGCAGAGGAGAAATGCAGAGAAGAGAAAGTTAAGGATCAGAGAAGTTGAATGTTTTGGAAAGTGACTTTGTAAAGGAACAGCAAGGTGCCACTCGTTCCATGAAACTGCATATATAGAGAATATATTATAAATGACATTTCTGAACTTACGGGAAATATATATATCTTTCTTTAAGCATGTATACATTTAGATACAGTATTTTTATTGAAGAAGACATGATATAAAGAAACTGCTTGTTACTGTGTTGTTACTGGAAGACAGACGATAGAATAGAATGATAGAATGTGGGTTGCTACTTCTAATTCTCATATTTTTTGTTAAGTAAAGTTTGAAAAATGAGAAGGAAGCCTTCCTAGCATATTTTTAGATATGATAGCAAAGCAAACATGGCAATTACACACTGGGTTGGCATGCTGAGTTGGCTCACTTCGTTTGTTAGCTGCCTTACTGTCTTTCTCTGACAGGCTGATATGATAATACTGACACTAAATGCTTCTCTTAGTGTGCTCAGAAATTTGGTGCAGAATACATGCGATGCACAAATGAGGGTCTTTCTTCAGCTCTTCTGTTCACTCTCTCACTAGTTTAATTGTCCAGCAGTGAGCTGACATGAATTACCATGAACATTTCTGACACTAGGCATTCTGTGGTCAAATTATGTACTATTAAATAAAATAAACAAATACATAACAATAAAATATAAATATATATATATTAATAATATATATAAATATATATACTTTTTTTTTTTTGCCAAGGCTGTTTTCATAGTTTTAAGCCTTGATATTTAACTTGATTTTTTAATTGTAATATGTAATTTATTTCAAACGTAATTTATTTACGTGATCGCAAATCTGAATTTTCATTATTCCTTGCTTTAGATCCTTCCGAAATCATTCTAGTACGCTGATTTGGTGCACTAGAAACATTATTATTAATGTTGAGAATATTTGTGCTGCTTAATATTTTTTGTGGAAACAATTCCAGAATTCTTTCATAAATAGAAAGCATTTATTTAAAATAGAAATCTGTCAATTTTGATCAATTTAATGCATCTTTGCTTAGTAAAAGTATTAATTTCCTTAAAAAAAAAAATCTTATTGATTCCATTTATATTTATATTCATTTATATTTTTTAATTGTTTTTAATAGTTTAAGATTGGGTAAAATGTAAATAATAAAAATAAATATTCATAAAGGCATTTGAAAAGTACAAAAATGACGAAGGCATGGTGAAAAGTTTCAAAAACAGGTTTAATGTGACCTTTAGGTAACAAAAAAGAAAGAAAATCAAATAAAAACCAATCCCTGGAATCTAAAAGTGGCTGCAGTTGAAGAAACACTCTTTTAATATTATATTGCCGTATTTATGGTGCACATAAACAGTGCATTCAGAATCCGATTATTTCATGGCTCCAACAAATTAATCATTCCAACCAATTGTAGTGTATGAGGCCTGAACCAGACAAATTAAAGATTCGATCGTGAGCATGGTTGAAACAAGAGAAGCCAAATTCCTCGGAAAGGCAACAGGATGCTGTAAATCAGCTCCTAGCACCAAAGTCTGATAACCAACCAACTCTTTCAGAGAACAGCTTTCAACATTAACACCATTAAGAACAATTATTGACAATTTCAATTCGAAGAAGAGATTGTCTAATTTGGGGCAAGTAATCGAAGAGATGGACAGTCTGACCCTCACATGTAAAGCCGTGAGAGTAAACAAGATCTTTAGATTGACTTCCCCCCACCTAGCAGAACCAGACTGAAATTCCTAAGGAGACCTGTTAACCCCTCTGGTCTTCACAGGACATATCCTTACTCCCCAGAATGGCACAGAGAATGCCTTCCAATGCATATATGGACCAAAATGAACTCAAAAAAGACTTCTAAATGGATATCAGTCCATTGCTTAACTCCATATCATTTATGTAACCCACACATTTGACTTTAATGTTTCTAATCACTTATTGTGTATGTCTTTTTAAATAACTCTTGAATAGCTTAAGGGATCATATTCATGTTTAGTATGTGTCTGTTCGAATCTTCTTGCTTGAAACGTTTCTGACCATCAGTTATTTGTCAAATGAATCATATTCTTGTTATAGGAATCATGTCCAAATTATACCCTGCAAGAGCGGGAAAATTCGGACCACGTGCTTGATAAGATAACATATGATTTATGAATGGGTGGGACAAGCAATGCAACACCCCGAGAAAAGACAATATCTAATTGGTCAAGACAACATTTGAGGTGTGGCCAAAAGGCCAGTTTAAATACTCAGGACACCATCAAATTTTGCTTTTAGCTTTTGCTTTAGCTTTTAGCCTTTGCTTTTAGCCTTTGCTTTTAGCTTTCGTTTAGCTTTTGCTATCAGTCATGCCGGCTTTTAGCCTGCTTTTTAGCTGCTGCTTTTAGTCATGCTTTGTCATCACTTTTAGCGTTCTTCGAGTGCCGTTCCAGCATGCTTCGGCCTGCACGCCTGCTGCTACTTAGCCACGATGAGAAGAAACACCACCTTGTCTCGTCAAACTTTACTTCTGTTCTTTTACTTTAGTTTCTTTTCCGTTTGAGAGTTTCGTGTTCTGAGTTAAGTTTTGTAACGCCGTGTCTCCGAGTCTGACCTCGAGTGCCCGTCTGAAACTTCAGCCAGCCCACAACTCCTTATGTTTATGTAATTGCCAACAACGGGCTTCCCAAGACGTCACTTCAACGACTACTGAACTTCCAGCCAATCAGCAACCTCGGGAAACCCCCTTTTCAGCGACAACAAAGGGAACCCCGTTAAACAGGCAACGCAAGTAACCTCCAGACTCTCATCTGTACTGGTGTTATCTAATATAATTTTAACCTCATTGAGGAACTCAGTGCGAGGGTTAATTAAGTGACTGATGGTTGTTCATGTCTATGCAATTTCACGTATTTCTGTAAACTTGGGATTTCACATTTTCATCCTCTTAAACTCATTCTTTCCTAACTTTCTATCCTCCTGCAACTTGTGTGAATGTGTGAGTGCGTGTGCATATGTGTTAGATTAGTTTATATGTCTTAGATTTATCTAATAAAGCCTTATTCATATTGAAAAGAGAAGTATCTTGTGTTATGTGCTTACAAGTTAATGTCTTAAACTGCCGATCTTGTTACTGTGATAATTAATAGTGTTTTCACTATACTTTGGATATTAATATCCAGCGCAGATTTGATGTTAAACGGCTCGTTCAGTGAATCGCTGGCCGTTTCAGTGATCAGCCGTGAAACAGTGATTCTGTTCAAATTCCCTTGATTCCCATGATTCCCTTTGAGCTAAATTGTCCTGTTTCCCTTACACAATTAACTAGTTTGCTAAACTCATCAGCTTTGTTTGCTTTATGTGTCATCAGAAATATTTTTAAGTTGTTGTTTTAGCAAGGTTGGAGTAATTGCATAAAAGCATCTGCTTTCGTAGTTAATATGAAAGAGCCTGGGATTTGTGTTTGTGTTTGTGTATCTGCGCTTGGGCAATGTGTTGACATACCCTGAGGTTGGATCTCTGCACATGGCATATTTTGGGCATTATGTGCACTCAGCCTCCACAGGGCTCAGGTGTGCTCTCACTAACCAATTAAAAACCTGCAGAGAAAGAATCAATCGGGCATCTTTTATTCTGCTTCTATCCTCCAGTGCCAAAGTGCCTGTACCTCTCTTGTCTGCCCACACACCCTCCCGCTGCCCTCACAGGCATATACTCCTCACACGCTCCGGGACACCACCAGGTACGGGTGTGAACGGGGCCAGAAATGGACACTGGATCCTGGAACCAACAGAAGAGCCCTGGAATGTTTCATAACAGCCTGGGTCTTCATGCTCTGCCACACACGCATTGACTAAAAATGACTGGCCCCTGGAGTTTGGAGAGGAAACGGGAGTTAGATCATGTCCAAAAGGAAGAGGAGAAACCGAGATTCATTTTTTAAATATTCTGTTATGGTTGTGGGAACTTTAATTTTACAGTTTTCGTAATGCAATTAGAATAGTGTAACTATTCCTGAAGAATTTTTTCTTTTTCTTTTTTGCACTGACAAGGAACATTGGTTTGTAATGTTACAATGGTGAGTATGTAAAAACATATATCTAGGCTGTACTGTCCACATTGTTAAATGTATTTTATTTGTAACATTAAACAATTATTTTTGTTTGTGAGTATGAAACAAATTTAACATTTATAGAACATTCAAACAATGTTGCATTAATGTTTCTCCACGTTTAAGAAAACAAATACTACATAATGAGGATTTTCCATCAATATTATTTTAAGATGTTAACGTCAACATAAAAACACATTTAATGAATTTTTTTTTTTTTTTTTTTGGTTGGGTGAAAAATTGTGGAAAAAGTAGTATATATTTATATATGTTATTTTAGAATATGTCTATACTATTATAGTATTTATTAATCTTTTAATTATTTTTAATTCTATATTTTCTGTTTTATTTTAAATTATTTTGTCATTTTTTATCAGTTTTTTTTATATTTCTATATAGCTTTATTTTTATTTCAATTTTAGTTTTAATCATTTGAGTGCCTCAACCTTAACTTATAAGTTAGTTGCAAAGGCAAGATTGCTATTTTTCATTTAAGTTTTTAATCATCTTAGATTTCTCTTAATATTTATATATTGTTTCTGCTTTATTTCAAATGAATGATTTTTAATAATTTTAGTTTTAGCTAACAATAACAACACTGATTTTATTCTTCAGGGACTAATTGGATCATGAGAAGTGTGAAACAGAATAAAGTCAGACTTAATGCAAGTTTGGCCATCTTCCCCACTGAAACCTTAAGTGCTGTTGGTGATTTAAGATGAAAGGAAAGTTGCTGCAGAAGCCATTTGTTCCTATCATTTACTCAACCATACATAATCAACCAT
The DNA here is from genome assembly GCF_018340385.1 of Cyprinus carpio. Taxonomy (NCBI): domain Eukaryota; kingdom Metazoa; phylum Chordata; class Actinopteri; order Cypriniformes; family Cyprinidae; genus Cyprinus; species Cyprinus carpio. The sequence goes on along the minus strand of NC_056573.1, from coordinate 23,114,962 downwards.
ACATAAACCCAAAGTGTTTGGAATGTTAGAAGGGATAAAGGGAACGATATACATACTGTACGCTGCTTTTGTTTATTCCGTTTTAGAGTTATCCCTAATCTTCTTTCTATAACATCGCTCCATCACTTCCTTGACAGGTGGTTTACTAACAAGCCGTGCCCCGGCTTGAACCTGTTACTGATTCACAGCAGACAACAGACTGTGCCCAGTCCACCTGATCTGCCCGCTGGCGCCGGGCCCGTGACCCGCTCCGGTATCCAACTGTACACAGACATGCAGTGGAGGAGAGCATTTACTGCACACTGTAGTCATCAATCAAAACACTCTTCACTGCAGGTACACAACCATGAGAAATGACTGCCAGTCATAGACACATGTAGATCTGCTCCACTGCTGACACCATCAGCTTGGTTTTATTGTTCTTAATATTTCTGTCATTAATTCTGTTACAGAAAGACGGAAAATGGCAACTTTGAATCTGATTAGCTTTATAAAAAACTGGATTTTTATAAAAGTCAAAGTGGGAAGAAGAGTTTCAGGATTTTGCCTGGGGTGTGGAGAATTTCTCTTTTTCCATTTTCTTTTTCAAACCATTTTAAAGATCATTCCATCATGAGTTATAAATCCATGATGATAAGAAAAATCTCCAAGAATTTAAGCTTGAATTAAAAAGTGACAATTTGCAGAACTTAAAATGAACAACACTACTGTTCAAAAAAAAAAAAAAAAAATTGGGGTTGGTAAGATTTTTTAATGTTTTTGTCAGAAGCATCTGGACTGCACAAACAAACGTTATATACTGTATATTATTCCTGTGATGGCAAAGCTGAATTTTCAGCATCATTACTCCAGTCTTCAGTGTCACATGACAATCACCTAATATGATTTGGTGCACAAGAAACATGCCTTATTAGAAGTATTGCTTAATATTTTTATGGAAACAAGGGTTATTATCAACTAAAAATGAAACTGAAACCATAAAAAACCATATTCATCACTTGAAATACAATAAAGTACAAAAAATACTAACATGTTTAACTAAAACTAAAATGAAAACAGAAAATATAAAGTATAATTCAAAATATTAACAAAAACTGAAACAGTATATCACTAATACTAGAATATGTTCATAAGAACAACATTTATAGCATTATAAATGTACTGTCACTTTAATGTATCCCTGCTGAATTAAAAAATAAAGTGCATAAATAGAATTAGCATTCCTGTAGTTTAAACTGTGTAGCATATGGGAATGACTGAACTGATAAAATGTATACCTTGAATGCTTTGTAAGTCTCTGAGATGTGTATAGTCTATTCTGAAAGATCCAATCATGTTAAAAGTCATTACATGAGGCCAGTTGTCAGGGATCATTTTAAGGCTTTTCCTCATTGATCCTGTTGTCCAGCTCTATATCTGTTCAACACATTTGCATAGTCCTTTCCACGTCCCATAATCCACCTGTGTGTGGTCATAATGATTGGAGATCAATGTGAGCAAACACATGATGTGAAAAAGATTGAGCCGGGAGGGGAAGCCTGGACAGTGTTCGATTCAAGCCGAAGAGCAGACAGCCTACCGATGGAGAGGGGAAGGTAGAAAAAGAGTGAAAGGAAGAGTGTTAAAGAGAGGACACATTGAGGTGTCTAAAGTCGAAATGCCAATGGTGTGCATTTACACCCGTAAAATAGTAACCACTGGTTTTGGATATTGAGCGTCAACCCAGCAGGGGGTTGAACTCCTGTAGCAGCGTGCTGTGACTCACACAGCCACTCTATGGACTCTTTGCACTCTTGCATAGGGGCATTCTTCAATAAATAACTAGAATCATAAATTGCATGAAGAAGAATAGAAGCCAGTCTTGAATAGACTTGGGCCCAAAAGTCTAGCCATTTTTTTTTGACAGCTCTATTAACTTGTGAGATTTGTGTTCAGTTGCTGATTCTTTAGTCTACATTCTTGACAAGCAGGGTTGCACCAATATCATTTTGTGTAGACATCTTTGTTTTCAGAGAAGAAACAAGTATTGTTGTGGAGTCTGTGAAGTGTGTGTTTCTTTTTTAAAATAATGTGAACAGTTGTTAAAAGAGAAGGACTAGTCTAGAAGAGCAGATTCTAGGAACAATGTAGTTTTTGCACGAGTGAATATTGGCAATGACCTTATGTCGCAGACATATCCAATATCTCCAGTCCACTGACATTGACATTTTCATGGCGTTTATTTGTGTGGCAAAGTTTATGCATCATTTATGCATCAAATGCTGTGCATCAAATTAGGTTCTGGTCTCCTGACACAGAGACCAGAACCTAACCTGCATAAACTAGACTAAGCAAGTCTGTTCTTTTTTTTTTTTCTTTTTTTTTTTTTTTTTTTTTTGTAGGATTGTTCAAAAGTTTAGCATCAGCATGATTGTTTTGTTGAAGAAATTAATACTTCATTCATTAAATTGATCAAAATTGACAGTAAATTTACATGTATTATGTTATAGATGGTTTTATTTCAAATAAATGCTGTTCATTTGAACTTTTTCCACTTTTTGAACCACAGTTTCCATAAATGTGTGTGTGTGCGTGTGTACGCTAGGTTTTTATATTCTGTTTATAATTTATTATTAATTATGTTTGTTGTAAAATTAGAACATTGCTTACATTTTCAGATAATTGAAGTAAATAATTCAGTGTAAATGTTTGCATACATTGTCAGGTCTGTTGTCAGTTTATGGTAATATTGAAGCAAAACCAGTTGAGAGCCACAGAGTCAAGTTAGAGGTTCAGATGATGTAAAAGGTGATCCCCCCCCCCACCCTTTTCTTGATTGTTAAGGAACATGTTTTTTCCAGTCAGTCTTTAGATGTGTAAATCTTTAGCACATGCTGTCAGTCACAGCTAAGCGATGATCAATCACTTTTCCGCTTCACAGACTGTGATGCATCACATGTAGAAATATGCTAATATCTCACCAGCTCAGGCTGCACGTGACCCACCAAATCACTGAACTGGATTCCCATTTTCCTCATTCTTTCTCTCTCTGACTTTCTCAGAATGATCGATGGTCATCTTCTTGTGAAAAGAAAGGGAAAAGGCACAGCATCAAGCTCTTTCATTCTCCATCACTGACACCTTTTCATTAGCTGACAGGAGCTGGAACGCAGACATCTTTTTCCTGTCGGTTTGATGCTCTCTGCTCCACTAATCGCTACTGAAAGGGGATGCAAAGATGGAAAATTGGGGTTTTACCTTAACAGATGTTTGAATTGCTCAGACTCTCACCCTGACACTCCTTTTCTCTTTCTCCTCCTCTCAGCTGTCTCTCTTTTAGCATGAGGCATTCAGTTTATTTAAATGATGGAGTCCCAGAGCCGGGCTCTCTTCGTCTGTTTGTTTGTGTCCATCTGTCTGTCTGTCTGTACATCTTTCAGTCCTGTCAAACTCAATCTTTCCAGGTGTGTGTGCACATTGTAGAACTCTCCAAAAGGCTCCTTGTTTGCCAAAATAAATAAATGATGAACAGGATAGAGGTGGAAAGCATATCAAATGCTGTCAGCAGAAGAAAAAAAAATCCAATTTGAGGCGACGCGTAGAGTCTGGTGGCTGAAAGTGGTGAATGTCTCTTTCTTTTTCTTTGTATCTATTTTTTATTTGACTGTGAAGTATAACCAATGCATTACAAAACACATTACCAGAGCTTTATTCTCTTCTCTCAACCTCAGCATGTCTGGTATTAATTCTGCTGCCAGCTCTCTAACACATTTGGAGCAAATAATATAAATAGCGGGTGGATGGTACTATTAGAAATGAAAGAAACCAAGAGGATGAACAATAGCACTTTACGGGAAATATGATTTAATCTGCAAATTTAAGTAAAAAAGTAATTTATAAGTTCTTCCATTCTGGTACATAAAAGTTTATTAAATATAATGAAACACAAATTTTTAGAGTAATCTGCAAAATCTCTATAAAGACTTTTTAAACAAAAGGACATTTAAAGACATTTTTCACAAGTCAGAATTTGTCTAGACAGTCTTTGCTTTTCTACTTTATAGTTATGAAACATTTCAATTAGTTTTAATTAATTCTGCTGCCTTAAACGGATAGTTCACCAAACAGTTGACAGTAGGTATTAACTTCCACAGTATGGAAAAAAATCATTCTTCATTCTTTGTGTTCAACGGAAGAAAGAAACTCATAAAGGTTTGGAACATCTTGAGGGTGAGTAAATGATGACAAATTTTTCATTTTTGGGTGAACTATCCATTTATTTATTTATTTATTTATTTTAAATTCTGCATCCTGTTTGCTATCTCACTTCAAATTCAGTTTACACCCATCTAAACACTGGGGGAACAAACTTATGATAGAAATATAGGTTTATGGTGTCATCACATAGATTATGACCCTTTAAATGTTTGTGTGTGTGTGTTGTCAAATGATGTGCGTCCATCACCCAGATCCTTTTAAAAGAGAACAAGAACAGATCTTTAGATGTTTAGAATATTGACCAAAATGACCAGCTTACTAAAAATTTCTTTTAACTCTCTTTATGCTATAGTATTACCAAATATCGGGTTTGTTTTTTTATCAACTTGTTTTATTTAAATTTGTATTTCCTTTTGGAATTGATTGATCCTAGGCCTTGTTGATCTGAACTGCACCTCAGTTTTTTTTAATGAGCATTACCAAAATTATCCAATAATGCTTTTTTTTTCCTCCAAAAAAAAAAAAAAAACTGAAGTAAATAGGCTCAGATCAATGAGATGGATGACCAGTTAGATCCAAAAAAGACATATAAACCTGTGATTACTGAAAGAAAACAAGTTGACAAAAAGGTTGAGTCCAAGATTTGGTGATAATGTAGCATAATGAAAGATTTATGAGAAAATTGTAAAAGGGCGGACATTTTTCATCAGGATCTTCCACAATCATGTATAACTTTTTCCTTTATGGGAATTTTGAAAGTGTCGCAAAACAGTCGGGAAGCAACATAATATAATCGCCACATGCAGGCATGTTTTCCCAGTGAGCCTTGATTCTAGAAAAACAGAGTTCTAGATCCCTAGATCTCTAATTTTGAACTCTGTAAAAAAAAAAAACAACAACAACAGGGAATCATCACAAGTTTGTTGTTGCTGTCTAAAGTTTTCCTGATTTGCTTTGCTGAATCAGGGAAACTCATCAAGCCACTGAAGTATCTCTTAGGACTAATGATTTTTGGGTTTGAACGTTATGACTTCAGTCACTGTGGGATTCTTATATGTTTAGGTTTTTTTCCCCTCCTGTCATTAAAAGCTGTATTGTCATGCTGTAGAACTAAGACATTTTTACCAACATACCCAGTGATTTTACTTTCAGTATGCCATAGCACTTCTGTGAATTTTTACCGACTCTGTAGAACATTGCCTGAGCAGAATCAGTGATGAACCTCCCATCAAACCTCTGATCCATCATCTCCATTGAATGATCTTTTTTCAGATGGTGACTATATGTTGTATTCGTTTAGTGTGATGAATTTGCCAGAAACTCTGCAACGTGAGCCATGTTGCCGTGGTGATGGCAGGGGTTATGTCGTGTTGTAATGAGAAGCTGAAATCAAGATGGAGAAGGTGATAAGCAAAAGAGTCCCTGCTGAAATGACCAGGTTAGAACATGAATCATGGATTTCCATGCTGGTCCCAACCTCATTTAGGTGTGGACCAACACAGCCAGACTTCTGCCCAGCAGTACTTTATGAAGCAGATAAACCAGCATGGTCTTTTTGATGAAGATGGTTGTCTAAAACGTGACGCAAACCAGGTAACAGCACAAACTTTGCCTGGTTATAATGGCTAATATTCTACAAACATTGTTCAGAATGCTCACAAAACCAAAAAAAAAAAAAAAAAAAAAACTTAAATGGATAGTCCATCCAAAATGTTCCATTATAATTTACGCCCCTCACATATAGTTTCAAACCTGAATGAACATAGAAAAAGATATTGTGAAGAATGTAAGAATGTTGGTGACCAAATAGTTTCAAGTCCCATTGAATTCCATAGTATGGAAAAAAAATAATATGGAAGTCAATGAGATCATAACCAACATTCTTCAAAATATCTTCTAATTTGTTCCACAGACGAAAGAAATGCAAATAGTTTTGGAATGGTATGAGGGTGAGTAAATGATGACAGATTTTTTTTTTTTGGACTATTCTCCAAAATGAAAAAAAAAAAAAAAAAAAAAAGTAGTTTTAAAAGGTCAGAGAACTTTCAGAAATAATGTTTTCACAACTTAGGAACGTTAGGTAAATGTTCGCGTTAGATGCGTTAGATGAGTAACCAGACCCCAGGGGTTTCTAGAGCATGTTGTTATGGCTGTATGATTTTTTTTCCCCGATTTACAGTCTGGACAACTTGATACCAGTTGCTGAAAGTCAGCCAGTTTCAGGGTTGCCAGGTCTGCATAACAAAACCAGCCTAATTGATATACTCAAAACTAGACCAGTCACATACTGGGGGAAATCAGCTATAGAAATCCCTTCAAAAGTTGCTCCTAAATCGCATTCTGGGGATTCAAAACCTCACTCAAAAAAATGACTCTTTGGCTGAACATGATTCAACCAGGGACAGTGGTTCCATGTTTTTGTACCATGTCATTTGGACATGGATAAATCAAGTTATTAGGACATGTCTAATTTTAGTTGAGTTTACTTGCTTTAGTTTATCCTACATGCAATATGTAACCCTGGACCACAAAACCAGTTTAAGTCGCTGGGGTATATTTTTAGCAATAGCCAAAAAAAAAAAACATTGTTTGGGTCAAAATTATAGATTTTTATTTTATGTCAAAAATCCTTAGGAAATTAATTAAGATTATGTTCCTTTAAGATTTTTTTTAAATTTCCCACCATAAATATATCAAAACTTATTTCTTGATTAGTAATATGCATAGCTAAGAACTTCATTTGGACAACTTTAAAGGTGATTTTCTCAGTATTTAGATTTTTTTACACCCTCACATTTTCAAATAATTGTATCTCGGCCAAATATTGTCCGATCCTAACAAACCATACATCATCTGAAAGCTTATTTATTCAGCTTTCAGATGATGTATAAATCTCAATTTCCAAAAATTGACACTTAAGACCGGTTTTGTGGTCCATGGTCACATATCTGAGTAGAGATAATATATTTACATCATGTAGAACCACCATCCATGCAAGTTCAACCAAAGTGTTATAAAAACATTAGCAATTAAGATATAGCCTAACTTTTCTTTACACCACATATGATGCTAGTTGTTGGCAGTTTAAGGATGGTACTGTGTGTACACCATGCACTAGCACTCTCATTGGAGTCTGGACAAGTAGTGCTTAGTTGTGTGTATAAAGCACAATTTCTAATTTGTCTGTTACACAGTTTATAAATATAATACTTACTGCAGCACATTTAATGTCTGGATTGTGACTGAAATACAGTGCACAAAAGTGTTGGATCTGTTTAGTTGTATTTTTTATTTTTTCCGCACTTACCTCCACTCTTCTTCATGCCCTGATCTAATGTGGCTTATAGCCTATTGTCTTATGCAAAGTTGTTGCATTAGAGCAGCGGTGATAGTTTACCATGACCTTCCCTTTTGATCCAGTATGTTCCTTCCAAATATTCTCCCCCAGCACCGCTGCATTTCTCTCTGTGTGTCTATTTCTTTCTCTCCCCGCCAGCTAAAATCCTTTCATCTTGGACTTGTCTCGTTTTGCCTTTTGGCACTCTGGCAGACTGCAGTGTTAAATTTTTGTATTGCAAATGAGACTGCCACGCTTCGCAGATATGCAGGCAATTAGCAGCCAACACAGACTCTGTCTTTAAGGCTTTTCATGAAGTATTTGAAAGACAATGAGAATAGTTGAATCACAGGACAGAGATGAAACTCTCCCTTCTGCTCTTTTCGAGAGGATGCTTTGAAGTATTCGGATATAATGTTCCTCTCTGAAGATAGTCATTAAGGACACTTGTGCAGTTCTCGTCGTAACAGAACTAGCGAATGCATGTCAGGAGCTAATGTAATATGTCTGGCTCCAAATGGAAACACTGCAGCCTGTCATATTAACTGGGCCAAATATAGAAAAAGCAAAATACAATAATACATGGAACTGTTGATGCCATTTAATATTTTCATATTTAATATTTACTGCTTATAGAACAGTTTTTTGTTGTTGTAGCTGTTTTTTTTAGGTCTTTTAATGCAATTCAGCAAGCGGCGTTCCAGAACCAGAATTTTGTGTGTTCTGTAATCACTCCATTCTGGAATGAAATAATTACAAATGTAAAAAGAATTGTACAAACTGATTGATACTATTATTCCTAGACACTAGAAATACTAATAAGAGGCTTTTGACCAGCATGCAGTAACTCCTACATACATTCATTCGGGGTGATTAAATGTATTTTTTTCCTTATGTGTTAATTTTTTTCCTTCCTTTCTGTTCATAAGTGACCCACACAGCTGAACACTTTTAGTGAAGTATACAGTACACATGATAATGCTCTGTCAACATTTGTTTATGTCAGGTGTAGCGAGAGTTAAGATGACACATGCAAAGCTCACAGTGGAAAGTACAATAATGTCATATATTGCTTTAGGATTTGTATGAAAGGGAGCAGAAATGGATAATTGCTTATTGTGATGTAACCAAGTATCTCAATCTCCAGGGCAGACTCATATTCGCTGACCAACTGATTCGGTGACTTTTTTGTATTTTGCATTATATATTCATTATAAACAAACAAACATTATTTTTGTTTGTTTGTTTGTTTGTTTGATATATGAATGATTCTTTAATGACTCCAAATATTCTCAAAACACTGAGCTGTTTTACATGGAAGCCCGATTCCACCATGGAATAATATAAATAAATAAATAAATAAATAAATAAATAAATAAATAAATAAATAAATAAATAAATAAATAAATGTTTATCTTAAAATATTAACTTTTTCCCCACAATTCTGAAAAAAAGTTAGAATTTAGAGATATTAACTCAGAATTCACAGAAATCCTGTTCAACTCACAATTCCGTGTTTTTTTTTTCTTTTCTTTTTTTTTTCTTTTTTCTCCCTTTCTCTGAGGAACACTTCGCAATTCGGAATAAAAAAGTAAAAAAAGTTAATTGCAACTTTTTATCTCTCTTCTGAATTTTTCGATAGTGTGTATCTTATTGTAACGTGGCTGACGAGACGAGAGGCTGGCAGATCCATGTGCAAGCTTTAATAAACAAGGTCAAAAACACAGGCAGGGTCGAACAAAAGCAAGCAGGTATGGCACAGGCAAGACAAAGAATATTCCTAGGGCTAGCGTGGGTCTTCGATTGGCGAACAGTGTCCAGAGGGCTTGACAAAAGGGATATCCCAATATAAACAGGCAGAAGGTCAGGGAACAGACAACAAGGCAACACGAAAGGACTAGACTAAGACTGAACTGGAACAGAGAAACACGGAATGGCTCGGTAAAGCAGCTTACACTTGGGGAGTGATAAATGCAGAACAATACACAAGACTAACTAGGAACACGGAATAGCACAGAAAGGTAGCTATAGCTAAACAATACTCAGCAGTTTGAAAGGGATCTGAGTGAGTGTTACATAGTGAATATGTGATTGGTTACAGCTGTGTGTAACCAATCTTCACCAATTTCCTTAAATTATGTAAACTACATACATAGTGTATAATTGTATTGGATTAGATTATGTAAAATCATATTTTTTATTTTGCAAAAATAAACAAACATACCTACCTGTCCAGTCCCATTAATCAGTCGATTCATAAGTGTCCTCATTTCTGATTTACTCCCTCATGTTTCTACTTGGTTTTCCCTGCAGCCGCTGCTCTGAGGATCGGGCTTGGAGCTCTGATAACCACAGCAAGATGGATGAGGCAGAAATGAAGTCAGTGTTAGTCACTCGGTCTCATTTGCAGGCCTCTACATCTTCGTCAGCTACACGACAGGAGTGAGAGACTGGAGGTGGGTGCTGGGCTGGTCGGCATAGTTTTAAAGTCATAGATACTTTCCCCTCTTGTCATTTATTACTTGTAATTGCTGTCTGGCCTTGTTAAACATGCCCGTATGAATATGTGTAATAACAGGTGTACATGGACTGATTTTCTCTCTCTGGTGCTTCACTTTAACCAGCTTTGCTCTGCTACATCAGCAGTAATCAGCTCTCGTCACTAACAGGGGTGTGAGTTCGACAGAGATATATTGGGTAGTAAAAAGCCATGAGCCCTCAGTCAAAATGCAAACCTGCTTGGTAAATGAAAACAGACAGCTTAATGCTCCAAGGGCCCATACATTACACTGACCTTTATTTAGCAGGGACAAGTACTCTTCTAGTTTATTCATTTTCAAATACTGTAAAGCTTAATGTAGTTCTCCTTCACCATGCCAGCCGGTTAAATATTACCTGTGGAACTAGGCCACTTTACTGACAGAGTTATTTTCTTCTATCCATTTAGTTTAGAGCGTGGCTTGCTGAACATGTAGATAAATTCTTTAATACTACACAAGCTCCAATTTTCCATCAGAGTTAAGGCTCTTTTAGGCAGTGAATTACTGCAGGATAATACAGGCTTGTAAAGCGCCCATACCCATGTGGATGTAACAAATCACAGACAGAACGAGGTAAAAAATCTCATTTATTTTCTTCATGGGGAAACTGATTTTAGAAATAAAGAATAAACCTTTTAAGACAAACTTAGTGTGGTGAGATTTAGTGATGATGTATGGCCCTGTAGATGCTACAAGTCAATGCAATTTCAAGTTTAATATTTAAAAAAATGTGTAATTTCCTCTGAAGGAATACACTGCCCATAATCTGAACAAATGCCAAGTCAGTCAGTCTCCCTGCACTCTAGAATTACTCATGTACTTATGTATATGATGTTTTTTTTTTTTACGATTTAATCAAGGTTGGTAATGTTGTCATTCATTATAGAGCTGCTTGCATTTTCATGGACTCATCGTAAGATTTATTATTATTTTATTTTTTTTGTATCCCAATGGGAAAAATGAATGGGAGAAATACTTCTGGAACCAATAAAAAACTGGGTGGTCGCTGTTGTGTTTTATGAAGGTCATTGTGTTCAGAGCAAAGAACCATGGCCAAATCCCCTTATGATGATAATCAACCCGAGTCTCACCTTTTCCTTATAATAAATGACATTACATGATTTGTATACCTTCATGGCTTGGATTTTAAAGTTATATGACATATTATGTGTTTCATCGTGGAGAAAAACATTAAAACACACAGGAATAGAATAGAAATATATTTAAATAGAAAAATATTTGAGGGAAAATCTCCATTCCTTTTGAATAAATGTAAAAAGAATTCCCTATCCGTATGGTTCATGTTAATCATGTGATTTACATTTTGTCACCAATTCCCTGTTAGGCACGACACGCTTTTTATTTATTTATCTATTTTTTTTACAAAATGATTTTGTTCACTTTAACTATTTTTTCAAATCAGTAGCTTGACAGTCATTTAGGTTACAAGAAGTTTGTAGTTTGTGAAGCTGTGCAGCATACACAGCAATCCCACAAATGTACATAATTCCAACATTACTGTAAATTACCAAACAAAGGATACCTCATTTTACTGTGGTTATAACCACTCACATATCAAACAAGCAAATATTCTCTACATCATTCAGACTCCTTCAAAACTAGGAAAAATGGCACCACAGTCATGTTTTGATGGTACAGCAATGTTTCTCTTGTGAGACTGGACTGCAATATTCCTCTTTCTTCTTGTCTGTTTTTAATAATACATTCCCACATATCATACTTATTCCTCTGATATAAGGTAAGCAACGTAATCTCTGTCAAATCACATAATGCAAACAAAGTATGTGTACATACATCGCCATGCACTTGTTCAATGCCTCTGGCTTGTTGCACTGCAATCTCTTTCCATAATGCTTTATTGGCTTTATTAGGCTGAGGTGATTGTGTCATGTATATACAGTATATTGCACCTTGGAAGTATACTACATCTAAGCTGCAGACAAATAAATAATGCTGACCTAATGTGTGATCTCTTCCCTGCAACTGAATGCTATGTTTGCTTAGCTGTAGTCTGGCATATGTATACTGTAATGAAGGAGAACATCTATCAGAGTCTACATCAAGAAGATAACCGAGAGACATATAGCTTTGTTTATTTATATGAATTAAGGCAGAAAGAAATCAGGACAGATAGATGGATAATCTGCACT
>NC_056573.1:23060217-23100217 GCF_018340385.1 Cyprinus carpio | reverse complement strand
GTATTTTGTCACATTAAACTGTGCATGTGAGGTAACACACTAGCAATATTCAAACACACTCTTGATCAGTTGGTTTAGGGAAGTTCAGTTGATTTTAGTGAATCAGATAAATTGGACAGTTAATTTCAGTGAGCTGTTTGAATTAAGATGAACTTCTTTTCTGCATGGGTACATATAGTTAAACACTACTCATCACTGTGTTTTGGATATATATGTAATTATTTTATTAGTTGTTTTTCGTTTTTACATTTATTTAAATACTAGTTGTTTTTCGTTTTGACACTAATTGAAATCCCCATTGCTTTTGTGTAGAGAAATGCTGATCTGTTAAATTGTTCACTACTTTAGGCTGTTTTTATTTGATTAAAAAAAAAATCTAAAAATAAAGGCATATTGTGAAATTTTATTACAAATTAAAATAACTTTTTTTTTTTTTTTTTATCGGTTTAAAATGTCATTTATTCCTGTGATGCAATGCTAAATATTCAGCATCATTACTCCAGTCAAATGATCCTTCAGAAATCATTCTAATATGCTGATCTGCTGAAATGTCAAGAAACATTTCTTACTATTATAAGTGTTGAAAACATTTCTACTGCTTAATATTTTTGTGGTAACCATGATACTTTTTTTTTCATGGTACATTTTTGATAAAAATAAAGTGACGTGACATACAGCCAAGTATGGTGACCCATACTCAGAATTCGTGCTCTGCATTTAACCCATCCAAAGTGCACACACACAGAGCAGTGAACACACACACACACACACCCGGAGCAGTGGGCAGACATTTATGCTGCAGCGCCCAGGGAGCAGTTGGGGGTTCAGTGCCTTGCTCAAGGGCACCTCAGTCATGGTATTGCCGGCCCAAGACTCGAACCCACAACCTTAGGGTTAGGAGTAAAACTCTCTAACCGTTAGGCCATGACTTCCCCATATAAAATATAAAGTTAAAAAAGAGCATGTATTTAATATAAAAATCTGATGTAACATTATAAATGTCATTACTGTCACTTTTGATCAATTTAATGCATCCTTGTTGAGTAAAAGTATTAATTTCTTTAAAAAGAATAACTTATCTCAAACTTTTGTATATATAATTTTTAATAAAAATATTTAAAAACGATATTACCCAATTAAAGATATTTGGTGTAGGTAGTGTACTACTTAGTTGTTTCTCATTTGTTGTGTGGCTTACTACTTTTTCCAAATACTTATTTGGAAAAAGTTTGCAGCTTGAGAAGTCTGAGAGTGGCTTCCTAACACTGACAGGTTTGAGTCTCGCTCTCTCTCTCTTTAATAATTTTCCCTCCCTTTTGTCACGAACTATCTTATAAAAAAAAGACTACAAATAATATATATATGAAATGTCTTTGAGACTGTGTCAGGAGGGATGGAAATGAAAGATGAACACTGATGTGTGTTGTGTGAGGAAGAAGAGGGCAGGTCAAGAGTGGACGGTTCAGACTGCATCACATATGACACACACACACACACACACACACAGCTGTGTGCTTTATGACACCTTTGGATCAATGACTCATTTTCACATGTTCACAAAGATGTGGAAGGGAAATAGGATGTTGACTTGCATTTGATATGTTGGTCAGTTATTTTTGATGACACTTCATTTTAATATATTTTGACATGCTGGCTTTGTAAAGTGGTTGTGTGCTATAAAGTAGGCAGGATTTAGAGCAGGCTTTATTGACCTCTAGGAACAGCAGTGATAAATATATGATTAAATAAAATAGAAAATATGGGACTTTAGAACTGGCATAATAAAACAGCTGAAACCGCTGTAAAATAGCTGATGCATATATGACACCATTTAACCATCGTAAAATTGCTGTAATGCATTGTGTATCTTATTGCTTTGATAAAAAGGTGCCTACAGTAACATAATACAGTGTTAAATAAACGGTTACATTTATTAATCTACACAAACAATTCTTCCGTCAAGTGATTGTCAGGCAATATAGAATTTGGCTATGTTTGTTTGAAAATAATAGAATTTTATTGGTAAAAAATAAAAATAAATAATAATAATTATAAAATGGTTATTTGGTTAAACTTGGTTTATTGCCATAGTTTATTTTATATTGAAATAACTGTACACAATGTCAGTTTATTTATAATAGTGTATACACTACAGTTTTAAAATTTGGGGTAAATAAGTTTTTTTTTTAAATTTTTTTTTAAATCAGTTATGTAAGGGAAACAGGTCAATTTAGCTCAAAGGCATTCATTTAAGATTTTAAAGGGAATTTGGACAGAATTACTGTTTTACGGCTGATCACTGAAACATCTTGTGTCTTGAGGCTTTCTGTGGAATTCGGCTCCTCATGTTTCAACCATGCTCCCGATCGAATCTTTAATTGTCTGATTCAGGTCTGATACCCTACAATTATTAATTAAAAATACATTTTTATTAAACAAGGATACATTCAATTAATACAAAATGACAGTAAGGACATTAATATTGCTACAAAATATTTTTAAATAACGAGAGAGACAAACCAAATGATGGCTCTGAAGACAAGAAGATGCTGTACAGTGCCAAATTGTGAAAAAAACACAGTCTTTTCATTGCCTTCCTTCCACACTTATTCAAAAAGAGCACTCTGATGAGGGGGTCAAATCAGGACAGAAAATAGCCCATTACTTCCCAATTATTATTATTTTTTTTTTTGTAAAAATCTTGATAACATTATAAGTGGACCTCAGAAAACAGTACAAAATATAATTAATTAAAATATAATAAAAAAAGTTAATGACTCATTTGTAATTAACTGTTTTCAAAATCAATGATAATTACATTTTTTTTTCTTAAAGCACAAATAAGCGTATTAAAATGATTTCTGAAGGATCATGTGACACTGAAGTCTGGAGTAATAGCTCCTAAAAATTCAGCTTTGCATCACAGGAATAAGTTACATTTTACAGTATACTGAAACAGAAAACAGTTATTTTAAATTGTAATATTACTTAACAGTATAACTGTTTTACTGTATTTTTAATCAAATACAGTAAATGCAGCCTTGGTGAGCATAAGAGACTTCTTTCAACAACGTGAAACAATCTTACTGACCACAATTTTTTGAACAGTATTGTACATGGTTAAAGTCCAAAATATATTTTCAATAAGAAGGTACAAATCCAAAACCATCACAAGTTGCTGCATTGTAACATGTATTGTGACATGTTGTTCATTTCTAGTGTGTAGATTGCATAATCTTTTATTAGAGCCCCTTCTGTTCCTCTTCATTGTTCAGAAAAGTGAATCTAAATGATGCTTTTGTTCCTGTCTTGAATGTGAATAGTTTCTGTCTCACATTAGCAACTGGGTTTTAGCATAAAGTGTTTATGTGGCTCACAGGAGTGCTACTTCCAAGCCATCACATCAATAATAGTAATGTTACTTCATCTCTAGTGAATCTTGATGAATAGACTTTATTTCTACTGAGGAGAAGACTTGACATGCATTATATAACACAATCAATGCAGGATGAATCACTTGTGTTGTATTATTCCTCATTTATAAGTCACTTTAGATAAAAGAATCTGCTAAAATGAATTAATATCTATCTATCTATCTATCTATCTATCTATCTATCTATCTATCTCTCTATCTATCTATCTATCTATCTATCTATCTATCCTTATATGAATTTATCTATATATATATATTTATATATATATATATATCCATCCATCTGTCTATCTATCCATCCATTTGTCTATCAATCTGTCATTCCATCCATCCATCCATCCATCCATCCATCCATCCATCCATCCATCCATCCATCCATCTGCTTGCCTGCCTGTCTAATTGTCTATCAATCTGTCATTCCATCCATCCATCCATCCATCTGCTTGCCTGCCTGTCTAATTGTCTATCAATCTGTCATTCCATCCATACATCCATCCATCCATCCATCATCCGTCTGAATGAACCAGTTCACTAAAATTAATCGAAATTTGAAGCAAAACTGAATTCTTAATGCAAGAACAAGATACAGTTTTGACATATCTCAGCCAAGTCAAGTGATTTGGTGAACTGGCTTAGCTGGTCTACAGAGATAGATTTTAGCCCCCCAACCCCCCCAGTGTACACAATACTGTATCTCTTTGAGCCAATACCATTCAGTTTTTCTGTCTCCTCTCAAATTGGATCCAATCACATATCATTTTGGTGCTAAAACCCCAGCATTTCAGTTTCTAGTGCTGTCACCTGTGATGGTGTTCAAGTGTGGCCCCTTCATTCTTCCCCTAATTATATCTCCCAGCATGCAGTGGGCAAAGTTAAATGAATGTAAATGTTGCCAAACGCTAGCTTGTTAGCGTCTAAAAGGCCCATGTTGGCATGACGAGAGCGACAGGTGCACTTGCTGTCGTTGGCTGCAGTGTGTCTGTATTATTCCGCCTTACTTAAGAGCAGAAAAAAGGACAATCAGTTGAGTTTTCAAGCCTCCAGCTAGGCCCAGTCTGTATAATGAGATGGTGCACTGACGCTAGGCAGCTAAAGTACCAGAGCAGTCTCAAATTAGGGGCATAGATGGAACAGAGATGGTGTCACAATGCCACCTGTTTCACAACACAGTCAGAGATGTTGTTTTGTTCGGCCAGAATTAGATGGTATTTTTACATCTTGTCTGATGTTCCTGGGAGGCTGTTACTGACGAGAGAGTCACAGTGAAGGCCTCTTGTGTTTTGGAGCTCTTTTTAGCTTTAACAGGAAGCATTTGTTGACCTGTGTCTTCTAGCAGTAATCGCAGTATTAGCTGGAGAGGGACAGATCTACACACCGTAGCTACACACCACTTCTGTTTCTCTGTTTTATTAGAAATATGCAGGTGCAATAGAGATTCACCCATCCATTCATCCATCCATCCGTCCGTCCGTCCGTCCGTCCGTCCATTGATCTGTATATTTATGTATTGTTCTAACATTTTGTCTAACATTTTTGTATGTCCATCCATCCATCCATCCATCCGTGCTTTTGTCCTTTTAAGTATCTTTTAATATATAACTTAATGGCACCATAGTCCATAGTCATAATGCTCTCTGATACTATGACTGAACCGTGATCCTGCTAAAGTGCATACTTGTAAGAGCAGTAACACTGGCTCACTTCGGTGAGTTTATTTTTACCTCCTGACGATCAGTACGAGGTTGACGATCAGTATTTTCTAAAGGATAAGCACTTCCTTTCATTAGCCATTTTTTGAAAAAGAAAAAGACTACATTTCTTAAAAGTTTTAGGCCCTGTTTTTTCCCCTATTAGTGTAAAGTGCCAAAAGAACGTGTCTCCATCTGTGGGAGATAAAGAAAAGAAGGAGAGAAAGTGTTGATGAAACAGGGTGTATGTAGCCTGTGGCCGTTTAGTGTTTGCCATACTGTGATTGTAATTAAATCTACGTGCTGCCAGTATGTGCTGGCAGAATCTCTGGCCCTACACTCCTCAACAAACCTATTCCCATCTGCCACACATGCTTCTAACACAGACACCTACAGGACATTTGGAGAATAGAGGAGGAATGTGTGCCCCTCTCTCTTTCTGTACCTCCCTCCCTGATCCCACAGGGCTTTTGGACCCTGCAGCTGAGCCAAATTCATCTTAAAAATAGTTTCTTCCAATTTGCATTCATGAACATCACTATCTTTTGTTTTATTTAGATGCTAGTCTAGTAATGATGTGTTTAGGATACTGATTTGAGTCTTTTAGATGAACGTTGTGTGGTGTGGTGCTTAAAGCTCAAGGCTGGTAACCAGAAGGTTGCTGCTTTGATCCCATGAAGGAGTGAGCCACCATTGTGGGCTTGAGCAAGGCATTTAACCCCAAAAATCTCACTCACGGTCTCTAAACTGACAGTCTTATTCATATTGCATGCAAACACAGCAAGTGCGATAGTTCTAGCCTGACTGACTGGCTGTTGTAACTTCTAGGAGTCAGGATGCACTGATTAATGATGGTCTGTATTTTGTCATTTTTGCACTTCTGACTAGAAAGGTTGCAAGGTTTATTGTTGGATCTTTAAAATAAAATATGGTATGTTTACCATATCACTAATTTCTTAGTTTAGATTTACAGTTATGCATTTGGCAGACACAATCAACACACTGCTGAATGGTAATGTCTGAATGATTTCAGTCAGATATAACACATCAGGTGTACATTTAACCCAGCAAGAGTGACGGGAACACAGTATGAATGATTATAGTGCATGAAAGTAGCTCTCTGTACAGGACGACTGACTCCAGTGATGTTTATTTCTGAATATCCATTCACTGACCGCAGGTGCAGGACGACTGTAAAGAGCCGTGTGGATACTTTTTCTTTCGTTCTCTCTCTCTCTCGGCCTGAATGTGCCTTTTAGCACAGCAGGATATCAGTTCCTTTTCTGTCTTTCACTGGACATTACAGGTCACCCGTCAGAAATGTTGTGCATGTGTGTGTAAGGTGTACTGAAGATAAATACAGTAAGATATTTTAAGAGGTGCAGATGGAGGAAGAGGGAATGGAGGGTGCACAGCAAATACTGTTATTATGGGGTTCATGTGTGTATGCACATGGCAGCCCACAAAGGGACAGATATCCCCCTCTGATCAAATGCATCACTTCACCATGAAGACTAACCTTGACGATTTTTGTGCATGTGTCAGTATATCTGTGTAAAGATACTGAAAAAAAAAATTGCTTACCAGATTTAGATCTTACATTCATATTTGTTGTTACATATACAATCTGTATTTGATATGGATAGGTTATAGTATTTAATATGGATGTAGATTTAATGTTACAAAATGTGAGTTACAACTAGACTTATATTTAATGTTTTTTTTTTTTTAAAATAAGTACTAAGATATTATAGTACCAAGAATATATTTATATTTTTAAATATGTTTTAAATGAAAATACGTCAAGATGAACAAAATTTTATTTCGATTTATATGTAGCTATTTTTAATAATTATTAAAAAGGTCAAGGCTTGAACATTACATTTTTTTTTTATTTATTGTTTTATATTATATATATATATATATATATATATATATATATTTGTATTTAATAAAAGGTCAAGATTTAGATGATTTTGTATATTATTATATTCTATTTTGATTAATACATTTACTTATATTACTTTTTCTTAATTTATTCCAGCAATAATGTATGAGAGGCCAAAATAATTAAGCATAAAAAAAAGCATTAAAATAAATAATCAAGTCACTGAATGCGTTTCTGTGGGTTCTGTGTGGTGATATATACTGTAGTAGCTGGTGTGTTTTGTGTCATATCCATAATATTGTGTATTGCACCATTGCTTGAATGCTGTATTGACCAATCACCATCAAGAGTCAAAACAAAAATAATTCATTATATAATTATGGTTTAAAACAATAAGACTTTACTATTTTTAAAATGCTTACTTATGTAAAACTGCCAAAGTCGGGCTATTTTAGCACGCTGCATTATTTTACATTTGGCGACTGATTGTAAAGAGCCGCACAAAAGCTTTAAAGGCTGAAAGTACAAGCTGCGTATCTTTGAATATTGCTTGAGTCATCTTTTATTTACTTTCTCTGAACTCTGCAACACTTACTTTAACACAGCAATAAAAAACATTTTCCTGTATAAACCCAGTCTTGAGCAGACCATTCCAGATTTCATCTCTCTCTTGCTTTATTTGTGAGCAATTTCACTCGTAAGCGGTTCTGTCTGAATCCCTCAAGCAGATTGAAGGTGACCTCGGAAAAGGCAGGAGCGGTTTCACACAGCTTACATTTTCTGGACACTCACAGTCTATCGCACCTTCTTCAAACTGCATTATGGGTAAATGAAGCCATACTAATGAATAAACCCAAGCACAATCAATACAGATGAGATTACAAATAGGCCAGTGAACCTTCTGACCCAAAACAGGGACAGTTTTGTTTTTTAAGATGCTTTTTGTGAAAACCATTGTCCACATTAGTGAGGTTTTTGGCAAGGTCACAGAATTAAACTTGTGCTGTGTCCTCAGCTTCTTTAAACCATTTCAAAATTGCAACCGTAAGTTTTGAAGCAGGAAGATTGCAGCCGTAGGCATTGTCTGGACTTTATAGAACAGCAATATCATATTCTGTAAGAGGTTAAAAGTCAGAAAGACTAATATTTCACAGCACTGACACTAAATTTACCTCCGTTGACACACCCAGATGTGGAAGGCGTCAGGAGAGGGCACTGTTTCTCCTCTTTGTCCAGTCATTTCACCCTGTTGCCTGAGCTTTCATACACTAGTCTGTCACAGCTTCCTCTCTCTAATTTTTGCTTTTATTTTTAACCTAAACCTCTCTGTATCTCTGTCTTCTGTCTCTTTTTAACTTTCTCTTGCCGGTAATTTTGCATTGTATTTCCCCACACCCCCTGCGATCTGACATGACACCTTCATTTTCACTTCAGCCACAAGCTGCTTTTCAAGAGACCTGCGGTTAATTTTCAAAAAAAGAAATAGTATAGAGAGAAACATTCTTTGTGAATCACACTGCCAGCTACAAAGCCTTTAGGTATTTTTGTCTTTATATATTTATTTGCATTAATGACCGTCTGACAAATTTCTTTGCTGATAACTGTTCATTAGCAGCTTGTTGGAGCCCACTGATAACTGCTAAGTGGATTTTTAATGTCTTAACCCTTTCAGTTGGGAAAGAATTAAAAACCTTACTTGACAATAGGAAACAGATATAATTTAAAAGCTTGCACACTATGCACACAAACCTTCTCTTTAACTTTTTTTTTTTTTTTTTTTTTAATAATTTTTGAAATTCGGTCCTATACAATCATAACAGAAAGCAGTTTAAAAAAAACATTAATACAGATTGGATATTCGATTGTGTGATATTGCTTTTACACAAATGTTTAATAATCAAGAAGTTAACTTCCATTTTTGACACTGTTGACAGTTTTACAGTTTTTACAGTTTCAAATGAAGCCACTGCAGAACCATTGCAACATAAAGTGTTGTTTCATTCCTGAATAAACTGGTGTTTTTGAGTGAAATGGTTGGATAAAGACACTCATAAAGACATTGGCTGCACTCTTAACAAAAATGGTGCTAAATAGCACTAAATGTGGTTCATTGGCTTGTAATCATAGGGGAAACACTTTAAGTGCTATACAGTTCCTATCTTTAGAGGTGCTGTGCATCACCTTTGTCAAATGGTGTTATGTAGAACCATAAGAGGAACCCCATTTCCCTCCTCAGATTTGAGATATGTTTATCCACTCTCTCATGTTTACTATGAATGGGAATTTACTCCAATGGCAAATGCTGTTTTGAATCACTTTTATGCTTTTCTGAGGTCAAAAAGTCTCATATGGGGGCCTTGGAATATTTCCTTATAGGGGAGCCTCAGGGGCAAAAAGGTTTAGAACCACTTTATCATCAGCAAATATACTGTATTTTAATGACGTTTTTAATTCGTTCCCCAAATAAACTAAGAGACTGAGAGAGTTAGAGAACCTTTAAAGAACTATACAGTGGCTTAGTGGGTTCTTTGTATGGCAGTGGTGTTATATAGCACCTCAACCAACCCAAAGACAATAGCAGGTGAAAAACAGTATGTGAAAAGTGTATGTTCAAATTCACAGTAATCACAAAATAGTAAAGTACCCGGATGACTTAGTAACTTCTGATGAGATTCTGAATTTCCAATGGACACTTTTAGGGATGTAACGATTAATCGCGAGCCAGTTGAAAATCGAAGATGTGACAATTCAAATCGGTTGAGGTGATAAACAAATCGCGATTCAGTTAGGGGTAGGAGTTTATATGAATGCATGTCTGAGGGGAATTTACTGTCTTTAGAAAAGTTTAAATGGTATTTTTTTTTTCATCTTGCCTCTGTATAATGCATTTTAAAGTTCATAAGTGCAGCGCTGCTTTGTTTACAGCAGAAACCAAGGAAACGCTTTAAGCGCCACCTGCTGGCAGAGAGTGAATCTGCATCCCATTCACCTCGTCTGCTGTTTCTGTTTCATGCAGATATTTTTATGTATAGTTTCACAAAACTGAAGTCAAACCATTCTGTTTTTGCTTCAAATTTCGAAATTCTACAATCTAATTTAGATTAAAAATGGCTAATTTTGAATGTATGCAGCATCTTTGTTTGGATCATGATTAAAATGCAGTGGTTGCATCTAATTTTAAATGGAAAGAGCACAGACAAAGCTTTATTTTGTTTATATGAAGAGATTTCTTTTATTTGGCAGACATTTTTATACAAAGCGACTTACAAATGAGGACAATAGAAGCAATCATAAACCAACAAAAAAGCAATAATATGCAAGCGCTATATGAGTATATTATTATAGTGTTATGTTTCACATTCACAAAGAAAACGTGCAGCATTTTGTCCAAGCAATAATAAAAGAACACATTTATTTTATAATTTTTCTTAAATCTCATTTTGTTAAAAAAAAAAGAACAAAATATGTGAATCGAATCGTGAAATCAAAATCGTGAATTGAATTGTGAGTTGAGTGAATCGTTACATCCCTAGACACATTACTATCCCATGAGGCAACTGGAGAGGATTTGTGAATGGCAATGAAGCGACGCAACTGAGGCTGACAGGTCACATGACAATGATAATATGATGAATGTAGTAGCCTAAATCTGATTATATTCATACTTTATACTGTAGAACACTTTTTATTATTATTATTTTAAACAAAGTAATTACTCAGAAGAGCTACCTACTCTATAATATATGTAAATATGCATTTTCGGATGCAGCCAGTAACTTGTTTAGTTCCTGGAAGAATCATTATATTTGAACGAACTGGGTGAAGGAATGATGTGGTGACTTTGCAGAATTCCCACCAATGAAACAAACTGACAGTCTGTCTGTAATGTGTAAACTCGGACAAGCGAAGTGATTCACTGGGTTATCTGCGTTCTAACCACTTTGAACCCTGGTTAAAGGTACATTTCACACTTGTAATTTAAAAACGTTTGCGGTGTTAATGCACTGTGGTGCCAAACTAGTACAGTGTGAAATTATGTGGTGTTAGAATGTTACACCCAATCATGTGTTTCATATGAATATGCTTTGGACAGTCATGGAAACACTGCACATTGTATAAACAGTTGTTTCACCATTTGAGTGGAAAAATGTCAATGGTGACAAAAAACACATGAACTTGAGTGAAGAAAAGAATCCAGGATTAGTTTTATCCTAACCTTTACAGTCCATTGATAAGTATAGTTCTGGAAAACTTGTCAGCAATATAATATGAGGATGTGCTAGAGCCGTTATGTAAACAGGTCGTATGCTGCGTTCGTCCAGTCAGCATGACACATTTGTGGTTCAACGTTGCATCTGTCCGCTCCCAGAGGGCCAATATGATTGCAGCAGGGGGAATATTGATGAGGATAGGCTTCACTATACTGTATCTACCTTTGCCTCTCAAGTCTTGCCGAGATCAATAAGTCTTCTTGTTGATGGAACCATGACATGACGTTAACACAGCCTGCTGAAGCACCCCATACAGTACAACCGGGTATACGCTTTTGTGCCCACTGTAAGCGGTGAATGTTGTCTTTCATTGGGTTATTTAGCCGTTCAATCTGTTTGCTGACTCTATAAGCTTTCAGATGAAAAGAGTATATTACGTCCGTTACTGAGCTGTGATTATGCGACCTGTCCTTGACCAGGAATTTAAAAACTAGTTTGTTTTGTGTGAATCCCATCCTGTGCTCTGCATTGTTCCCTGTCAAGGAGTCTCTGAAGCATTCCAATGTCAGAGCATTTCTTTCATAGCTGATTATAATGTACGTTGGGCTCCCTGCCATCATCACAATAAAACTGTCAAAGCACATTTGGCAGAGTTGTAAATAAAGACATTAAAATGTCATTATTCATGTTGAGCTATTGACGAGTTTTTGTACACTAAATATATATTGGATCTGACAACAAATCTGTTATTGTAAATTAGAGGACACTGTGAAGACAGCCAGAGAAATGCAATCACAACAGTTTGTGTTCACGTTTCTTATCATATTAGAACATTTCAAGAGTGAATATATCAGTGCAAAACAAGTTTCAAATCATCAAAGTCTTATTTGTAATGTTTATCATATTTGTAAAGTTGAATCCTTTTCACACTTTTTGCTGTTTTTTCACCTTTTCTTTGTTTTGCTCTTTCTGAGTTTCTCTCATACTTTCTTTGTTCAACATTCTCTTTAATACTTTCTCTCACTTTTTATTCTTCAGTCTTTTACACTCTGTTTTACATTTTTACACTTTCTACACTAAAAAAAATATATACACTCAGAAAAAAAAGGTACAAAAGCTGTCACTGGGATGGTACTTTTGACTTCAGGTACAAATATGGACTCTTTAGGTACAAAGGTTTACCGCCCCAGTGACAACTTTTGTACCTTTTTTTTTTTTTTTTTTTTTTTTGAAAGTGTACAATTTTTGCTCAGAAATTGATAGTTTCACAATTAATTACAAAGAAGGCAAGGAGAGTAACAATTGAATTAAATATTAAAGGGGTCCTATTATGCTCTTTTACAAGGTTTTGATTTTGTTTTGGGGGTGTACTAGAACAGGTTCTCATACTAGGTTGTTCGAAAAACACATAATTTTTCACATATTTTACATTGTTACAACACCTCTCTCCCCAGTCTGGCATGAACGGCTCGAATAGTTCCTGTATCAAATGAAGGCCCGCCTTCTGAAATATGAAATGTGCTGTGATTGGCAAGCTGCGCCAGTTTGTGTTGTGATTGAAAGCACTCGGCGCCTGGTCGGGAAATGTCAAGCCCCTTATCATAGTGCTGTGAGCTTCAGTTTAAATATTGCGTCAAAATCAAATCAATTTGAGTGTGATTTAAATCCGATGATTGTAACCACTCTAAGTTCATCTGTCTTGGGAAAGCTAGTGTGTCTCTGACATAGTGATAACACTCGTTGCCTTCTCTAGTGCAGCTCAACCAGGTCTCGTCCCATTCGTCAATATTTGTGATATCACAAATACCGGAAGATATGCGTTGTAGTCCGAACGAGTCATTCGTTGTAGTTTTTGAAAAATGTTTTCTGTTAAATAAAATATCTCCTTTTGAATTGGACTTTGAGCTTTGTAACTTTGCAGATCTTTTTATGCTCAAACAGCAAAATAACAGACTAACTAAAGTTGAAAAGTGAAAAAGAATAATAAATTTTGAAGTAGAAAGACCAAAATAGTATTTTCTTGTAAAACATTGTTTATAGTGACAGTTTAGGTTGCACTTCATGCTTTCATTTGCTCTTTTGTAAACATTATCTTTATTTTGTCTTGATGTTGTTCACCTTCTTTTTGTAAGTTACTTTGAAAATAAGCTAAACTAATGCATGCAAATCTTTCATTTAAATTTTTCTTTTTCTCTATTTCCTTGGTTATTTCCTCACTTTTCCTCTTCCACATGTTTTCCTATTTGCAGTGCAGCAAATTAAGTTAATTAGATGTTAGATGTTGTGTTTGATCAGTATCAGCACTTCTTACATGCCTCAACTTACACACACAGACACACTCCTCTTTTTCAAATTCACTCTTCTAGATCTATTTATTTGCCAGTCCGTGATAGTTGGAAATAGCCCCTTGAGCAAACATTAAACATTTACACTACAGCACACACACACAAAACTGCTCATTATTTTCCTCTTCTGTAGAAGGTATCTTTCTCACTTACAGAGACTTCATTAAAAAATAAAGAATAAAGAATAAAGGAATAGCAACCAGTGTTACTATGACGACCTCATAAGTTTGAGCGCTGTTTGCCCGAGGCAATCAGGCTCCTACTGCCCAACGAGACCCACCTTCAAATAAACGGATGACTTATGTTCTCTTAGTCTTTGAACACTTTTGAATCGCACATGATTTTGCTCCAAGCACTTGACGTCTGAATGTCTTGTTCACTCTTAATGTGTAGCAAAAATCCAAACAATTCATGCTGAAGTGCAGAACTTTTTCCTGAGTCCTTTTAGTTGAGATCAAGAAGATGGTCTTGTGAATCTCAATTGGAATTTCACGCAAAAGCACTTGTGGTATTCATGCATTGTTTACCTAACGATTTTTGTCCTTATCACTACATTCCAAGGTCTCTATGGCTCAATAATAGATCTTTGCAGCAGGTTCACTCGTCAAATACTCTGTCCTTGGCGACAGTCCTCTGAATGTCACTGAACATCTGTCACTATGCCAGAATCTGTATCATTTCCTTGGTAACCTCGTACGGTTACTCGTCCACATGGTTGCACAACAATTACTGTCTGCTGTTGATCTGGGATGCAGAATTGAATGAAATGCCACAGATTTAACCTGTTGACACAAGCTGATGTAGCACACATGTTGCTAATGGTGGTTACGGATAGTTAACAATACTGATATAAACATGCAGTATCCATTCAAACCAATATAAAACTAGTTTAATTAAAATAAAGTAACAGATTCTGTGTTGCCTCGGATAGAAGGAACACACTTGGTACAGCAAGTCATCCACAGAGATTGCTGTTTTTTTTTTTTAAGAAGTAATTAATGCACTAATGGCCATTTTAATTATAATAATGCTTAAGCAAAATTATAGCCATTTTACAATAAGTTTAAAGGAATGTATTTGTGCTCTGATGTCAATGAAAGGTAACTGAGGGGGCTATGGAGGTACGTGAGACAAGTAAGGTTGAGAAATGCTGGTCTAAACTGAGCCAGAAAATGCCACAGAGCGGTTGCAGGGAAGAACCTTTTGCCTCCTCTCTATCAGCTCTCTGTATAGATTGTTTTGGGGTGAAATCTTGGGGAAAATTGCTGCAGCTGCTGTTGAAAAGGTGCAGAGACTGTGGTGGGACTGATCCTGTGGGTAATCCTACACACAGGCGATTATCCGATGTGCTCTGATGTCTGATCGGGCTGCCATCTGATTCCTCCAGCACAGGCTCAGCTCCAGAACCGCTGTCTGTTTTTATTATTCCACTCACACTTGTTGTAAAGACAAACATTGTTTCAGGAAAATACTGAGAGACACAAATTTAGTAAGGTTTTAAGTCCATCATAGTGCTTCATGACTCTGTGCCTCAGCAAAATGTAGTTTTAGGGGATATCATGGGCTGTTGAGGATCAGAGTCTCAAGTCGCTGGATCTCAGCTGACTCTGTGCATCTCCAAGTTGTCTGTGACACTATCATTTGACCTCACTCCAAAAAAAAAAATAGTTCCTACAATCCCCAATGAAGTTGAATTAACTAAAGAAATTGAAGTAAATTGGACAAAAGCTTTTTGAGTAATCATAAACTTTTTGAAATGTCACTCTTATATTGTTTCTTTGACTTGATAATGTATGCATATATTTTTGTCCCATGGAGTTATATAGTGTAAATTTAAAGTGCATTTTATGCATATGAAGTTTCTAGTCTCACCATCAATCAAATAGGTTATTAGTTATTTTGTTATTTATTTTGCAGATGTTCTTCAGTTTTTTTTTTGTACATAAACTACCATTTAAAATTTGGGGTCACTTCATTCATTCATGCATTCATTCGTTTGGTTATCCATCCATCCATCCATCCATCCATACACCCACCCACCCACACAAATGCTAATGAGCTATGGCTATGATGCTATTGCAAAGCATGCTGGGAACTAGACCTCAACCATTAATTTATGTGATGATTCATATCATTTCAACACAAAATTATTAAGTTCACTTTCAACGTCTAAATCAAACAAGCAGCGAACAAATAAATACATACAAGCAGACGAACAAAAATCTGTAACAAATAAAATCATACTTTGAAACATCTGTCAACCAATTTGAATTATTTATGTTTATTTATGATTAGTTATGTTGTTGTTTTTTACAGTGCACAGAAAACAATTGATAACAAGAGTGTTCTTTGCTGAATCTACAGTAAAGTGCTACAAAAACACAGAAGAACTATTTTTAAGGGATAACTGAGTGAGAGAGAGAGCTGTTGACAGACCGATACAAGTCGGTCAAGATAAAGGAAGCAGCGCTGCATGGTGGCCAGTGCCACACTGAATCTGCTCTGTCAGGAGATACAGACGGCTGCCAGATGCTTGGATGGCTGGATTCAGAACAAAGGCACTGTGATTCTTCTCTGTGTGACAGTAGGAAGAGGAAGGACTACACTAATGATGGAGGAGCCTCTGAGTACTGCTGACACCCTGCTGTGTCTTGTTTCACACACACACACATGCTTACACCCTCAGGATGGGAGTCTCAGCTTGCGTTCACACTTCAGAGAGTGAGTTAAACGCCAGCTCCGCTTTGAGAAAGGTGTGCAGACATGTGTGCACAGTCTACACTGAGGAAGAATACGTTCTTGTTTTGTCAGACACTGAGGAGCTGAAGGGTCAGGCAGCAGCGCTCTCCTGAAGCAGATGTTTAGCGTGGATCTCAAGAGGTCATGTGAGTAGATTTACCCCAACCCTCATGGGTGACCACATGATGTTGCGTCATTTGTTGTGAATGTTGCATAATTTTGATAAATGATAAAGTCGGTATTATTGTGAAATATTATTACATTTTAAAACCACTATATTTTAATATATATATATATATATATATATATATATATATATATATATCTATATATATATATATATATATATATATATATATATATATATATAGTGGTTTTAAAATGTAATAATATTTCACAATAATACCGACTTTATCATTTATCAAAATTATGCAACAATCTTTTGTCACATTTTGTCACTTTTGATCAATTTAATACATCCTTGCAGAATAAAGCTTTGCATTTCTTAAAAAAAATGAATAAAAAAAAAAACAGACCCCAAGCCTTTCAACAGTAATGTAAGTTCAAAACTGTGGTTAGAACAGTATCTCATCTAAAGTGTTTTACACACAGATCAGTCCTTATTTTTATTTTTCAGTATTAGATGTTTACCTCATTTGCACTATTTTGTTTATTATTTTAACTATTGAGAAATTGTATGTTACAGGTTGTCAGAATATCATAGATAATAATAAAAACATCAATGCTAAATAAATAAATTTATCAATAACAATTATCTGATCTGAATATAAAATTCTTTCAAGTCGTATAGAAATGTAGCATCTTGGTGCGTTAATAACAGATGTCACAGCTCTGAATGCGGCTCATCCAATCAGAGTGAGAACCCTTCTGGATTTTTCATTATACTCAGCCGTTCAAAAATAAATTTTCATCATTCCAATAAAGCAGATTAGAGTGAAACTGAGAGAGAAAGGTTGGAGGTCAGATAAAGAGAACTGTCAGAAGAAACTCTCTGCTGTTGAATATGGATGAGGGGTAGAGCATCTCTCTCCTCTGAGAGCGAGCGGGTGTTATAGTGCATGTAAAGGGAATAGCTATCTTGAACAGAGGGGTTTGTAAAGCAGCTGGGATGATGGTCTTGGGCTCACTTTACTGATAATGAGTTGTCAAGAGTCAGTACTCGCGTGCCGAGAGACCCTCAGCAGTTTGATCCATGTGGTGACTAAACTCACCTGTGCCACCAGTTACTGACTTTACAGGCTTCCACTCTTCAAAGACAATTTGTTGGGATCTGCTGAGAAAAGAACTGTAAGAAAATGAAAAGTGCTGAAAGATACTATCATAATTTTGCTTCTACTCACAGTGCTAAAACCTGCAATTATTCTCACATGATTTACGTTGAGTAGTTATACTAGATTCTCATTCTCTTCGCCTTTGCTTCTCATCGAAATTCAGGATACAGTTGTAAGAGTGTTTTAGCATTACAAATGGGTGCTTGTGTTGCTATAGCAATTACATGTATAAAAAAAGATAAGATCATGGTGAGAATTACAGAATAGAAAAGCAATTATTCACAACCTTATGAATGTAGAAAAACATTTCAAATATGCACTGTGGACTCAGAATGTAAACATATTTGTGTTGCAGAAAGTTTGGTAGTTTATTTGAAACTGGATTCTTGAGGTATTAGAAAAAACAGGCTACTGAACTAGAAAAATAATTATGTACAAAGTAATTATTTTGGTTACTTCTGAGATATTCACATCTGTATCTGTATGGAAGGCCGTTTCTGCCACAGAATAAAAAAGTTAAAAAGTCACAATTTTTTTTTTTTTAAATCTCACAAATCAGACTTTTTTCACTCAGAATTCTGAGAATAACAGTCAGAATTGAAAGATATATATTCTGAATTCTGAGTTTATCTCGTAATTGACTTTTATCCTCCTCAGAATTCTGACTCCACCCACTGTTAACCGAACAAGTTCTAAATTAACCAAATAAACTACACCTCTCTCCCCACAGGGAGGTCTGTCCTATGAGTTTTCTGTTTGGCGGCATCAAATGTGTTCAGTTTAAATATGAAGCAGTGATTCATGATTAGAAATGCAGCCAAGTGAAAATTAAAGTGCTTAGAAAGTCTCAAACATTTAATTAAAGCACAGACAGCCCAGAAATGTCACATGCGCTCTCTTTCTGTTGGTGCATTATGATTCGTTTTCCTTTGCCTCTTTAATCCGCTGATTAGTGCCCGTGTGTATTTATACAGAGTGAGCATTTTCCCATCAGGCCAGACCTGGGTAGACTGTGTGAGAATATGAAGATGAGAGAGCAACATAGCTTTTACTGACCAATTAAATGCTTCCACTGCAATGTGCTGACTCAAGAGATTACACCAGATGAAGGTTACAGCCTAATTAGGATAACCTTACTCCTCGTTTTACACATACACACACACACACACACAGATGCATTAAATATTAAATCTATAGAACAGCGGCATACAGAGACATGATTTTATGATGAAGATAGCAGAATCTCAGCATTCCAGATGCTTCTGATGATGGTGATTTTGTTTTATAGGGTTTGTCTAACACAAAAAAAGCAGCTACAGTGTCACTGCCTAGTCAGTAAGGTTTTTTTTTTTTTTTTTTTTTTTTTTTTTTTGTAAAGCTGTTTATTTATTTTTATTTATGCTGCCCTACATTGTTTTTATTCATTAAATATTATGTTTGATTCAGAAATCCATTGGAGTAGGTACTGCAAAAAATATTTTTATATTTTTCCAATTAAAAATCTTACAAATAAAAATTAAAAACAACAAAACAAGTTTGTGCCTTTAATACAAGTGTATTATGCCCCACTGCACTGGCAATATTTTTTTCATATATATACAGATATATATATATATATATATATATATATATATCAATATTTTTTTCATATATATATATATATATATATATATATAGATAGATAGATAGATAGATAGATGTGTTGACATCAGTGTTGATTGTTTATTTCTAATTAGAAACAGACTCATAATTTGATGAAAAATTTTAAATTGCCGCATCAAACTTTACTTGGTTATAGGATATCATAGGAGACAGGGACTATATTTACACTGTAGTCAAAAACTGACAGGATGGAGGTGTTTCAGTAGACAAGATATTAGGAAGACATTGGCTTCGGATGCCTTCATACCTCCGGATAGCACTTGGTAAGGCAGAATTTCTGAGGTTTCGGTCCCACTCATAGTGTGACTAGTGTTGATAGTGTTTGTGAATGAAAGCAGGAAATCAAGCCTAAACTCTTGCTATCAGCTTCTGCACTGATGCAGCTAAATACGCTGAATTCCTCCACGGTCTGGTTTAGATGTGGGTGGATGCATCTCTCAAGCTTCCTACAATGGCCCCTGTGTAAATATTGCATCAAGTGAGCATGTCTACCTGCATTTTGTTTTCCTAAATTCAAAAAGGCATCTGAGAGTCCTTCAACCATGTGCTGCCATGTTGGGTGATGAATTCTTTGGTCCAATGGTCTTCATATTAAGGGACCGCAGTGACGACAGAGGGCTGTTTTCCATCAGACTGGAATCATACTAAAGCCTTTGGGTCATTCCTGGATATCAAGCCCCAAAATAGTTCTCATCTATTTTGTCTCTCACTTTTATCCTTTTCTCTCATGCTGGAATCGTTAGGGTCGACCTCAGAGCTTAGAATTTAATGAGGGAGGAGAGGCCGGCAAAAGAAAGAATGAGAGCGAGGAAGGTCAATGCTCTAGTGGTTGTATCTCATGAGAAATGATGGGAGAAGCTATTGATTATAGCCAGTCGGTTAAGTCAGATAGCTAGACGGACAGAAACGGGCCCATGAGACGCAGAAGAGTTTGACTGCTCCACCTTAGAGATGAGTCTGTAATGAGAGGTCAGCACTAAAGGATAGAGAGAGAACAAAACAAACCAACAACAGCACAGAAAAAGAGTGTCTGTGTGCTTTAAAGCACACCTCTCATTCTTAATACAATCTATGGCTGTCAAATAGATTTGCAGTTCCCAGCATGCTTTAAATTTTAGGTGCTGGGGAGATTAAAAATATTGAGAGGCTTTTATTTATTTACTTAGCATTTATCATGCTAGTGTGCTAATGACCAGCTAGCTAATATATGTACAGTTCAGTAATGTGATGCAAAAAAAATATTTTATGATTATATTGAATAAATAATTATGCCAGGGAATCTTATCAAGTCAGTTTGAGTCTATTTTGAATGGATTACTTAAAAATACCATGATTCCATAATGTTGGAATTGACAACATGCAACAATAAACTTGTTTCTTGACAAAGAATTATTCGGTGCAATGTGAGTTATGTAATCAATTACTATTTTCAAGTAACTAGTACAGTAATGCTTTACTTTAAAACTTACAAATGAAATATCTGAGTTAGTTTGTTTTCCCATTTATTCACTGACGCCTCTCCTGTCCCCGTGTTGAAAGAAATTAGGAGTGAGGTGCAGAGGCACTTCCTTCATCCTGAAGCTTATTAATTTCCCGTTTGGTGTGAAAGGGCATTTACAGTTGCCCAAAATATAACTTTTGGGTTTTTTGTTATTAAAAACAAACAAATAAGCAAGCTTTGCCAAGGTGACAAAAAGTAACACAAAAGTAATGTAACGCATTACTTTCCATAAAGTGTAACTAAGTAACACAACTAATGACTTTTTTATTGAGTAATGCAGTCTTGTAATGTACTACTTTTAAAAGTAACTTTCCCTAACACTGGAATTAATGTACTAGTTACTTAATTGATTCATGTTAAACAAATGTAGATGGATGAATGGATAGAAAGACAGACAGACAGACAGACAGACAGATGTATAGATAGATAGATAGATAGATAGATAGATATCACTTTGTAAAGACTTTGTAATGGCTAAGGAGAAAAGAGAAATGTAAGCCTTCTGACGGTTGGAACAGTTCCATAACTGCAGTTAGCATGAGTGCTCCTATAAATGATGAATGTGGAGTAGTTCGGCGTTGAAAAGCCTGTATTGGGAGACAAATCTCTCTTCCATTAACATGCGTGCGCTTCACTCTCTCTCTTTCATTCCATGGCACCGATTAACAAACTAGTCCTCCTTAGCGGCTTCACAATGTCTCACAAACTAATCCTTTCATAACAGAGCCAAATCAGTCTTTGCTATTACATACACACGTGCTCAGAAACTATTTCCATTCAGTGCTCAGAGGGGAAAATGAATGAAAAGCTTGAATTGGACCGTGAGTATGGTCTGACCCCGAATTGGACGAGAAATAACAGGATTCACATCGCATCAATTAGTGAAAACTTCTATTGCATTTACTAAAGGCATGGGATGGACTAACCACTCTCAAAACCTTGAAATGCTGCGTTCACCTATATCCGTACTTTCGTCCTTCAAATGATGCTAACATTGAAGTCAATCTTAGTTACGCCTCATAAAATATGAAATGTTAACTCAAAAAGTTTCCGACAAACAAATGAGTCATGAGTCACAAGCGTTAATCTGTTAGCTAATTGTTCATTAATTATGCCATAAATCACTGTGACTCTGACAGTTCATCCCAATTTATAACCCTACGCATGAGAGAATCTCATCTGGTTTTGTGCACCTTTCCCTGGTTAGCACGCTTTAAGCTAAACTTTTCTCGCAAACGAAAGGTGAGGTGGGTGGCGGAATGCTCATTACCGTTACACAAATATGCCCTCAACACACCTCACATGAGTGGAAAAACTAACCAACCTACTGAATATTGTGACAAATCCCAACTGAATACTAAGCAGAATCACCTGCATCAAGACAAACGGTGTTTTGACCGTAGCTTTCAATCACTTAAAATGTAATCAAAATTAATTACATGTTACGGTAAGTAATTTATCAAATTAATTACAATAAATCACATATAAAGGATGTGTAAATGTCTTAAGCACATTAGATGCTTCACAAAAACATTAGGGTTTGCAATGGCTAGATTGTTTGTGCTAGTCAGAAATACATTTTTTTACATTTCTAAACGTTCTTTTTGCAAATATTGTAACAATCCAATGAGATTTTTGAGTGAACAAAGAGACCTACAACAGATGCAGAGATCTGATCACACTATCATCAGTCTAGGATTACATGATGAAACAAGGAATTGAGACATACTGAACTTACCAAGGTGAGTTGACTGCAAATTTAAAATATGAAGATGGTATGTCAAATCTGCGCTGATTCAGTGACAGCCCTTTTTTTAATGAATGGTGCATTATAATTTTTGGTTAGGAAAGTTCTGACAACTTTTTTATTTTCATATCAGAGTAAAAACTTTCATCAAGCTGATTTATGTTTTAATACTTTAAATTTCATTTTTATTTATAGTTTTTGTTTATTATTTATTAATGGCCATAGTTCAATGGCTTCTCCACAGCTTAACGTTGTTATTTATGATATTCCAGAGTCAAGAACATCAAAGTATTACCTTGGTGCTATTATGGTTGTATATAAATGTCAGCAGGAATAGATGGCTATGATAAGATTTTTAATTTCAGGTATGGGTTTTATAATCATTATTCATTATACGCTGTGTCACAGCAGAAATTCAGTGTATAATGACACGTGGCCTGTTCCCTGCAGGCATGCATGCTGTGCTGAACATGCATATGGCTGTGCGGGAGTCTGATTTCACAGACTTTAGCATGTTGACACAGAACTGGAAAGTAGAGCATGTTAACAAATGTCTGACTGGAACTAGATTTAAAACATTTTTACGAATGTTTACCCATGCAAAACTCCAGGGCATTGCTATGCAGTTGCTAGGGTGTTCTGAGTCAGAAGAATCTGGGAAATATTTAGTGGAACTGCTGATTATCTGGGATACTTTGCAGATGTGGTCAAATCAGAGGAAGATTTCTGATTGCTTTCTAGGACTATATAAATAGTTTGAGGGGGCTATTCATGGTTGTATGAAGGTTACTTTTTCCTTTAATATCGCAAGTTATTACGTGTGTTAAGTTGTTTCAGTTGACGTTGTTATTGTTTCAGTCAACAATATGGGTGTTTTTTTTTTTTGCCATCAGTTTTATGTTCAATAATTTTTCAATGATTGATGAATATTGATAAGGTCTTTGATAAATTGTGCAAATTTTAAAGTGTGTGCACTTTTATTTTTAATAGTATCTTTGAAATACTATTACAGTTTTTTTTAATTAATATTTTGCATAAAATGGTAATTATCTGAAATAAAACTTATTTTAGTTACTGTTTATTTCAAGTAATGTGTGTTTTTTTTTAAAAAATGGCTTTATTATTCGTTTTAATTAACTATGATTATAAAATAATAAAATAGTCTCCTTTTGTAGTCATCTTTAAAGCGACCACTATACACACACACACACACACATAATTTTCAGTCAGTTTTATTTGTTATACATTCTGCTATTAAATATTCAGCTGGATTTGGTGCCCTGCTTCAACCGGTTCCCCATTCTAAATATGTATTTATATGTACGTTTGTATTTAACTATGTAGTACGAACATACTAACCAGACAAACCTTGACCCTTTGTCATCAATGAGTCTATGAGTCTTATTATCCACCACGGGTGTTGTCCAGCCTCTTATTAGAGCATCGACAGTCCAGTGACCTGGATAGAAACAAATGAAAAGATCAATCTTCATATCCTGCAAAGATGATGGAAACAGGTCAGGCATGAAGTTTTGCATCGCGACCGTGGAAACCACTTTTAAAAGGCTTTTTATTGTGTTTTATACTGTGAGAAGACAGAGTGCATTTAACCTGCAGGCTTGAAGAAAACAAATCATTTAATTATGGTAATGGATAGTCCTGCCGTCCTATTCACCTCAGTCCCAAACGATCAGTTTTATAGTCAAGTAGCCGACTGCCATCGGGCAAGCACTGAATCGCTAAATAATTCTGTCACCTCTGTGTTAAGCATGGCTCATTTTAAAAGCAAAGTTTCAGCAGCAGCTGTTAAAGTTCCTCCTTATGATTATAAACAAGAGTAATTACTCAGTCAAGGCCACCAGTACCTCCTGCAGACCTCACTGCATTAAATAAGACTTGTCCTGATTCTCTGCTTTCAAACTGTGCAATTGGATAAAACTAAACACCCAAGGTGGGTCATATTTCGTAGCCAATTGGCCATTTTTAAGGCATTACTGTGAGCAAAATAATTCTTATAGTTTTTAACAATGGCAAATTTGTACTTGTAAATAATAGTCAGATTGAGATTGATTCATGTAAATATCTTTGTGAGATTGTACTATAATACTGAATGCCTAATATATATATATATATATATATATATATATATATATATATATATATATATATATATATATATATATATATATATATATATAAAAATGAGGCTACTGTTCATGTTCTTTCTATATGCATGTCTTAATATTTTTTTTGTTATGAGGTTCTCTTCCCCTCTGACAAGGTCTGGTATGTGTAATCGATTAATAATCTGGGTCTGTTCAGACTTTGTCCATCCAGCTATCCTCATCCTCTAACACTCGGGTCCATTTTTCTCAGGAGGGGCCTCCAGACATGCCATGGCTGGTTTATTAGGCCATGTGACAACTGGGAACTTCGAGACAGGGTGTGTGAGTACAAAGCAGGGTCGATTTGCTGCATGAGGAAAAGAGAGGAAGGACAAATTCTCCCATCTTATTTGCTATGGAACCATCACAATGCTGAGAATAGAAAAAACACAGGTGAAGAAAAGCAGAAACGTTTACACATTCACTGGCAAAGTGATAAGCAAAATTTGACTGAAAGCCTGTTATTACATCTGCTGCATGGTTTTTGACTGTTTGACAGCCATTTAGCGTGTCTAATTATACACATATACTCAAGATCAATATTAAAGCTAATAAAGCTGCAATTTTCTAGAAATCACATTTGGAACAATCAACCTCTCTTGCAGTGGCTGAAAGGGTCATCCCTTTGGCCTTCATCTGGACAACCTCCTGTCGCAGAGTTTCAGTCACCTTAGAAAATCTTGCAATCTCAGTGAAAATTAAAGGAATGCTGTCAGTTAAATAGGGTTTGTCATATTATTAAGGAAATTAGCACCAGGTGCCAGATTAACACCAATAAATTGAAGGTATCTGTAAGTGTTCTCTAATTTTGATCAGTTATTTTTCAAATATCTTAATTATTATTATTATTATTATTATTATTATTATTATTATTATTATTATTATTATTATTATTATTATTATTTGTATGTATGTGCAGTATTATGAAAAAATAAGGGTGTGAACACACAAACACTCACACACACACACACACATATATATATATATATATATATATATATATATATATATATATATATATATATATATATATATATATATATATATATATATATATATATATTCTCCTATTTTCAATGTTGAAAACTGCTTAATATTTTGGTGGGAGTTTTTTTTTTTTTTTTTCAGGGATCTTTGGCGAATTAAATTATTATTTTTATTATTATTATTATTATTATTATTATTATTATTATTTCAACGTGTAAAAGTATTTACTGTCATTTTTGACTGACTTAATGCATCCTTGTTGAATAAAAGTAATAATTGCTTTATTTAAAAAAAAAAAAAATCACTTATATACCAATAACTTGAAGGTATCTGTAAGTGTTCTCTAATTTTGATAAATTTTATTTAATTTTGATATATATAAATTTCAGGGTGTTTCTACACATCTCAATTATAGTCAGATACATGTGAAATCAGAGTCATTCTGAGAGTACTTGGATGTAGAATTAATTCCTCCTGATGCTTTTTGGAAAAGAAATCTTCAAGTACAGACTCATAATCCAAGGTACTTAGAACCAGATATGAAAAAATGCAGGAATTTCATGTGAATCCTAAATGTTTAACCCTCAGTGGATTCAGTATTTCATTGAGTATGACACAATTGCAGCATAATCTCTAGTTCCTATTAGAGACATCCATCTTTCATTTTACCGGTCTGTCCATTTGAGTGTGTGTCTCTCTCGTGGCCGTGGTGCCAGAGTATCTAAATAAGGCAATCAGCCTGTAGTTGTCTTCCAACCCCAGCGTCTGAGCTCAACTAATCCCACTCTGCTCTCGCTAACAAGACACTGATCAGAGGTCTGCCGGGGACTTAATGAAAACTGGATTGCTTGTTAGTCTGATGAGGCACATGCTTTTCTCTATATCCCTCATTTGAACAACAGTATTAGCTTGACCTTTCTCTGGATAATCCTTCGATTAGAGCAAGATCCAGGCAATCTCCACACACGCCGCACCACCAACATTATACGCGGCACAATTCCTTGCGCGCCTTCTGCCTCCTCACACACATCCTCTCCTCCCAGATACCAATGAGCTCCCTGCCCATACAGCCCCAGACCACATGGTCAAGTTCATAGGTCATTTTACAAGAAGGAGCATTAATTAGCTTCATATCAGAGCTGAATCTCAGAGGAAGAGCATCATATTTTGTATCCAGTCTGTCTCTCTCTCTCCCTGCCTCCTTTTTTCGTCTCATCTCGCTAGAGTTGGAGCACTCAGATGATTTTATTTCCATGCAGAGATGCCTCTCAGTGTTAAATTAGCTCATTTCGGAGGTGAATGCCTCTTGGACAATTCCGGTCTATTTTCTTAGACCAAACTTGACATTTAATTCCTTTGCTGCAGTGGGGCTCTTTCAGCTTGTTTCCAGGTTCATTATGGTAAATGGCCTTTACAAAACGAGTGTTTCAGCATGAACTTCTCTTTCACAGTGAGCTTGTTTTATAGCAGGGCAGAGAGAATGTAATGTTCACATCAACATTGCTTACTGTGTGCTGATAGCCAGCTCCGAGCCAATAGAATTACAGCATTCATCTGCAGACAGCAATACAGATGCAAAGAACTGCATTTTTACTGTATAGCAGTGCAGTAACAATAATTAGTGTTGCAGCAAACATTTGACATTTAAAACATTCAAGAACATAGAATGATGCTTACTTACAGAAGCAGTGTTGAGTGCTTCCATTCACTCATTATTTTTCAGTGTTCCATGAAACAGTGTTACTGCATACAGAATAACTGCAGACAGCCAATTTAGAAAACAGCCTCCATTTAGGGTTATTAACTAAAACTAAACCCATAAAAAAAACTTTTTTTTGTTACTTGAAATAAAAATAAATGTTAACTGAAATCAAATAGAAAAATGAATTTCAGCTACAGTAGTTGCTAAATAAACATTTCTCATTTTCATTTAGTTTGATGTACTAAAAAAGAAAAGAAAAGAAAAGAAAAAAAAAGAAAAATGTAAAACTAATTCAAAATGCCAATAAAAAAATTATAATATTAATAACATTGCCTCCATTCTTCTGCAGACAATAAATGGACCCATTTCACAGACCCATTTCTGCCTTAATTAACATCATAAATCAAACTTTTTTATGTTTTCTCAAAGATCTCATAATTTCAAATAGCATTATAAAATACATGTACATACTCGGTTTTTGTTACATTCTTCTTCTACATAATACATCAACAACAGATAGAACAACAGTGTGTTATGGCTATCTCAGAAATAAATGTTCAAAAGCTGTCACTGGGCTAGTACCTTTTTAAAAGTGTCTAATATGTACAGTTAGGTAAAAATATGTACACGACTAATATATACCTTTTAAGATTTAATTTTTAGGGGTAAATAAGGTACAAAGGTGTAACTTTTGAAAGGTTACTGCGCTAGTGACAGCTTTTGTAGCTTTTTTTTCTGAGAGTGCGCACACATTTACAGAGAGCCAGTGATGTCACTTAATGCATTTACAGACAGCTGATCACTTTATAGCATTTTACTGCAGATGACTACTAAACTGTTAAACAAACTATATCTGACCAATGTTAGCTAACAAAATTGTGCTAGTTCTTTACATTAAGTGAAAATAGCAGTATGTACTTTTCCACTAAAGATGCTAATGTACACTTTGTGTAAATACAATATTTGCACCTCATTGTATTGTAGTATATTACAAAACAGTATGCAATAGTAAAATATGCAGTGTATAGTTATTAGAATCATAAATAAATGCTGCCTTATTGGGACTTTATTTGTTCCTATCCAAAAGCCTGCAAAGTGTCAGCCGGGCTGATCAACACATAGGCTTATGAAAAAAAAAATTATGAATAATAATAGAAAATTTTTAGAAACTTTTTTTATATGTTTTTTTTTTTACCTTTAAAATAAACCTCTCCAAGCTGGTAAGCCGAGAGAAAGGAGACAAATGGGATGAATATTAATGGATGAATGGCAAAAGGTACATTAGAACCTGGGTCGCAGTTACTTGCCTCTCTCTCTCTCTTTTTTGGATATACAGCAAATTAATTTCAAGTATTGAGGTTTTTACTTTTTTTGGAAGAATGTATAAGGAATGTATATATATATATATATATATATATATATATATATATATATATATATATATATATATATATATATATATATATATATATATAATATACTACAATAATGGTTCAGCATACTGTACATACATCCATGTTTGTCCTGCATTTCATTCTCGCATTCTTGTATGCTTAATTTCCTTTTATGTAAGTTTTAATGTGACCAATTCATTACTGTTGATTTTGCCAAGCTGTGATGCATCTTAATTTGTGCAGCACAGACTCTGATGAATGTTAGTTATGTCGCTGTGATATCTCTCAAATGAGAATGGAAAATCTAATCTAAAATCATTCTTTTTTAACTGTGTGCATCTCTATATAAATAAGTTTAGAGTTTACATTATGCTTTTTTCAAACCCCAAATCCTGATTGTCATCTCATTTCTAGTTGGCTCATGATTAAGACACTTAGAAAGCCAAAATTAACTCCATCAACCGCCCAACCAGCAAATGAGGATCTTCTTTGAAAAGTGCCTGGGCGTTTTATTTATTCATGCTTGCTGATTGCAACTCCATAAACAGTCAGAGAGATAACAGAAAATGATGTAATTCTTACTTTTGAAAAGTGAGAAGCTCATGCATCCTCACAATCTCATGGTCTCCGTAAAGCCATAGCGTCCGATTGAGTATCGTCAATAGTCCACGAGGGAAGGCCAACTGTAAAAGAAAAACACATTATAAGCACAGAGAAATTAATACATATGGAGAGTCTGCCTCACAGCGGACTGTGTCCAATCCCATGGACTGATCCAGCAGTGTAGGTGAGTGTTCCAGCCTGAGCTCAGTCCACAAACCCAATGACATGCCTGCCAGCATGAATCACTATCTCTGATATCCTGACAGGAATGCTATCAGTCAGAGACGGCACACTGGCTGCCTCACCATAATTTTTTTTTGGATTGTTTGCAGTGCATGAGAGGAAAGGCATAACTGTGGAGTGATAAAGAGAAAAGTTGTGTGGGTGTAATGAAGGCGTGTGTCACTGGTGTTTGAGGAAAATCTTCATGGTAGGAGGTCACAGAAATCATGATAAATGTATGTTTTTGTATACTTTTATCCTGTGCAGGTATATATATATATATATATATATATATATATATATATATATATATATATATATATATATATATATATATATATATATATATATATATTTAAATATTTTTTTAATTTAAATTAGTGATCTCAGATGTTAATACAATGCTTTTTTTGCCTTTAAAAGGAACAGTTCTATATATATATATATATATATATATATATATATATATATATATATATATATATATATATATATATATATATATAATAAATAAATTAATTAATTACAATTTGCTGAACGCTTATTCTCAGACCATCCAAGATGTAGATGAGTTAGTATCTTCATCGGAACAGATTTGGATAAATTTTGCGTCACTTGCACACACTCTGCAGTGAATGGGTTCCAACAGAATAAAAACCAAACAGCTGATAAAACCATCACAATAATCCACAACTAATCCACTCAACTCCAGTCCATAAATTAAAATCTTGTGAAGCAAAAAGATGCATGTTTGTAATAAATTCCTCAAGAAATTTTACCTTCAAACCATTCACTGTAAAAAATGGTTGTAATTTTAACAGTAAATATTGTAAAAACATGTTAACTGGTTAACAGTAAAATTCCATATTATATACAGTGAATAACTGTAATTACATTTAGTATAATTTGACAGTAAAATTCTGTTTAAAAATTACATTTTTTGGAAGTAAAAAAGGTTTTTTTCTTTTCTTTACAGTTGTGTACATTAGGGTTTTACCTTACATCTAATTTTGTTAAATTATTGTTTTACTGCATTATATCAGTATCATATGTTGCTTCATCCAATCATTTGTTTGTTCCTAAGTAAACCTATTTTACGGAATTGTATCTAATCAGTTCATTGCAGCACGCCATGGGATTTCGCAAACCCTCCACCTTCCCCAGCACCACCTGTCTACTATTAGATAGATAACCACCTGTCAGTATTATTAGAATTTCCCTCCCCGGCTTGTGGAAAAGCTGCTTTTGTTGTGAGGAGCTTTGACTTATCATGTGACTTATTCAACGCCACCTTTTTTTGTTGTTATCACTGCATTTCAGCGGTACAATACATTATGTAGAATACATAATGTATATTAACATTATATCAGATAATAAAAAAACGAAAAACGAAAAAGTTTTTTTTTACTGTGAATTTAAGTTAAGTCTGTAAAACATAAAATGTTGCTACCACATTGTTTTTTATGGTAAAGTTCTGGCAACCACACCTGCTGGTATTTTATCGTAAATGTCAGATTTTTTTGCAGTGTTGCTTTCAGCTAAAATATGAGTCATCTACACATATGTGTCCCTGGACCACAAAACCAGTCATAAGGGTAAATTTTTTTTTAAATTTAGATTTATACATTATCTGAAAGCTGAATAGATAAAATTTACATTGATGTACAGTATGGTTTTTTAGGATAGAACAATATTTGGCTGAGATAGAAATCTGGAATCTGAAGGAAATAATACAAGTTCAAACATAAAAAAAAACATTAGACCGCTTACACTACAGAAATTACATTCAAATTTCATTCAAATTTCATTTTGATGTCATTTACAAGAAAAAGTCACAATTCTTTGGAGAGACAAAGGTCTGAATAAGAAATTCAAATGAAAAATTATATAAGAAACCTTCCCTTGATGCTCAGTCAGGGAATTAGGCAGTCTTTCAGACTCTTTTAAAAATCCTAACTAACCAACTTGGATCTTTTCCAGGAACTGTGTTCTTATTGCTCCCTGCAAAGGTAATTGGCAACAACAATGCACTTTATGCTTTTTCTCACAAGTCAACATGACATATGTCTGACAAGTAAATGTTAATATAAATGCATACGGAAACTGTCTGGTGTTAATTCCCCTGCGACTGCTTGTTCTCGTTGCAGATGGACTCGAGGTCATCAATGGTGTT
Source organism: Cyprinus carpio (assembly GCF_018340385.1). Taxonomy (NCBI): domain Eukaryota; kingdom Metazoa; phylum Chordata; class Actinopteri; order Cypriniformes; family Cyprinidae; genus Cyprinus; species Cyprinus carpio. The sequence continues at coordinate 23,068,465 of NC_056573.1, read as the reverse complement.
AAAAAAAGTAACACAGCTTGATTGTTATTCCAAAGAAACTGTCATGTGCACACTCTCTCTCTTCTCCCTGTCTTTCTGCCACAATAGACCGCATTTCATTAGAGGCATCAGTGAGGTAATTCAGGATAAAATATGGAAGCCAAATTGCTTGGCGTGAGATGCCTTTCAAAGTAACGGTGTTGGAGGGAAAACCTAAAGAGCAGGAGGCCTTGTTAATAAAAGAATGGAATACACTCGAGATGCACACGTGCACTACGGGCCGCCTCTTCATATGGCACCTATTGATTGGGTTTCGCTTCATCAGCTAGAGGATTTTTGCGTCCTTCACACACGGTTTAGAATAGTGTGTGTTTGTATTCCTGATATAGGCAAGCTCTCATGACCTTGTCGGCAGCATTACAATGTGTGTCGAGCAGATAAGGGGTGTGATTTTAAAGCCTCAGAGACAATAAAGTGGATAAAGTAAACCAACAAACACTGAAAATTAAGCGTTTGCAGAATAATAAATAAATTGAAGAACAAAGCGTATTTCTGATTGGAAACACACTGTCTCTCTGTTTAAAAGGTCACAGTTCTATTTGTGTTCTGTGGGGAAATTAGTCTTCCAAAATGACAAATTTAATCTACAAAAAACGTGGTTGAGACATTTGTAACAGTGGAATGAGGTAAAATTACTGTGACATCTTCATGAAATCAGGTTGGCTTGATTCAACCGCAATGAGCCGGCGTTTAACATTCAGACTGGAGCTAAAGGACAAGAGCCTGATATTCAGAACTAATTACATCTCTTTCACATATACAGGCAGTTCGGCAAGCCTATCATCCTTTGTCCATGATACTTTACCATCCTGTTTATCGGGTATAAAGACTTGAAATGGAAATGTCGCTGTGAATCGTTCAAGTTAATTTTTCCTTTTTGTGCTGAACGGACACTCGTGCATGCAGTACCTATGACAGATTCATGCAGTTTCTATGAAGCACATGTAACAAAAACATACCAACAATGAGCAGACTAATGACTGACATTGACTTAGTATTGCTTATCTGGATTTTAATTGTGTATCATTAGATTGAAAATAATAGTGTTAGAAATTAAAAAAAAAAAAAAAAAATTGATGGAAAAAAAGGATAATGTCCAGGCAGAAAATTGCCAGGTCCTTTTCCTTCAAGTTTATGGACATTTCCTTCAACTCTAAACACAATACAATGGAATGCATAATTCAAGAGGCTTGCTCACAAGAGAGTGGAGTTACAGAGGATGACGTAATACGTAGGTAGAGTAAACTCGCGGTGAGAATATTCTAGTCTCGCAAGAACCTAGTCTCCTCTTGGCTTATATCGAAAATCCATTTTAACATAAATATTTTTCTTTACAAATCTTCTTTTTGAATTTTTGTTTTGTGATTGTAATTTTTTTTTGGCATTTTGTTTTTACTTCTGCTTTGTTCTTTTGTGTTCTTAGATTTCTCACCGGAGCTTGTCCTACGTCTATGGAATGCGATCCCTGACATAATTAGAAATACACAAATGTACAAAGAAATGTAAAAAAAGTAAAAATTCTGATGATTCGACATAAATAAAAAGCCTCTCCCCTATTAACAGTAATTTATGGACAGCCACTGTCAGCAGAAACAAGCTTTAACATTGTAAATGTCTCTGAGTTGTTTTATCATTCTTCTCGTGGATAGTTGGCAGTGATAGTGAATGATGCCCTGGTCATCCTCTGCCCACGGGACTCTGAACACCTTCCCCATCACCGGCCAGAATGATGTACAGTGTGAGGCCGTGATTAGCGGCATGAAGGAAATTGAATACACAGGGAAGTCAAACATTTGAATGCACTGGATTATGAGTGCCAGAGAGAGCAGCAGATGTCTGGTTCTCACTCTCTCCTCATATCAGCCCAGCTAAGACAGCTGCGGAAGAGAGCGTGGGATGTGGAATTGGAGAGATGGAGAGAATGGCCCATTATCATAACAGCAATACAGCAAACAATCAGGGAGAAAACGATGGCGAGACGGCAGAGAGTGGGATGCAGAGGAGGATGAGTACATATGAGGACAAATGGAGAGAGAAAGAGAGTAAGGGAAAAGCAAAAATGAGAAATGCAGAAGCTGAGGAAAATGGAAATGGAATAACAGCAGAAGAGGTGACTGACTATTTTCTCTTTAAAATTAATTTCTCTTAAATTCCACCTTTAGCTGCTAGTTCAAAGAGACCGTGATGTACCTTTCAGCTGATTAGCACTTTTCCATGTTAAGGTTTGAACTGTATATTTCAAAGAATCGCTCAAATTCTACATGCTAATCTAATTCAATTTATGAGTGAAAGGGCACAAAATGTATTGTGTCAGTTAATGTAACCAATTTTCTTAATATAAACAATTGGATTGATTAGTCTACACATGACTTAATATGATAAAAATAGGAAGGACTGCTGTTTTTAATTTAATAATTTTATGCCAAACTCTTTAACTCAAGAAACATCTGGGACACCTACTATAGACTCGCTGTGTAAATTTAGCTGGGATTCAAAGTTATAAAGTCTCATTTGTTGGTCTGAAGTATTGTGATCACATATATATTCACAGTAACCAAAGAATTGATTATAATTTTAATTGATATTTCTGAAGGATCATGTGACACTGAGGACTGAATTGACGGCTGAAAATTCAGCTTTTCCATCACAGGAATAAATTACATTTTACAATATACTAAAATAGAAAACAGTTACTAAATAAAATAATAATAAAAATATATATTTCGCAATATTACTGCATTTTTGATCAAATAAATGCAATCTCAGTAAGTTTAAGAGACTTTATTTATTTATTTTTTATTTATTTATTTTTATAAATCTTACAGAGCCCAAACTTTTGATTGTTAGTGTATGCTTGCTTGTGGGCAGGTGAAGTAAATAAAGTAAGCAGTTACGTTATTGCTTTGAGTAAGCTGACCTATGAATAAAAAAGTTAGCAGTTGTTGAAAGTTCTAGAGAGGTTATGTTTATTGAAGTGGACAAAAATGTTTGGTAGATCCATAGGGTGAGAGAAAGAGGAATTTAAATACGCATGGGAAGATGAATCTTGAATATTTTTCACATGGAAAGGCCACAGGCCTCGCAGGAGGCTACATGAACACACAGTAATGAAGAATATTCTGCATAATTAGAGAAAAGATGGATCTGCCCAGCATATACAGCTCTGAATCTCATTATCCACTGCCGGCTGGCCTCTTTGTCCAGACAGAAATCTGCACAGACAGATCTGGGACCAAACGAGTCTTCATTTATCAGGCACGGTTTAACACTGGCCTAGGTTTAACAAGCAACTGATTGGAAAAAGTTTTTATTCAAACTCTTCCCAAACATTTCTCATGAGTTCTACTGATCATCAGATCATTCTATATTCTTACATGTATGAATTTCACCAAATTTTTATTTATTTGCATGGTTGTCTGCATCTTGTAATACCATATACGCAACAAGCAAGTTATGTATCATGCATACTAAATACCACACAAATAAGTAAAGATGCATTAGCTTCACAGCTGGGTGAAGGCATCGGTATTTGGGCTACTGCTCTGGGGTCAAACAGCCATCTGTTACTGACAGACTCCCCACGACCATGAAACACTCACACAGCTGCATCACAGTATATAAACTCACCGGGCAGCAGCATCTAGAGGGACTCATCACTCTCTGGATTCAATCTTCTGGTGTTGAATGTATCATTTCACACTGAGATCCAGCTTCTGCAGCACCTCTGATCTGCTTTCTCCACAATCTATCTGGAATGAGGATTATAAAAAAAAAAAAAACATGAGTGGAGATGACGAACATGATATAGGCTACAGTACCATACATGTTGTGATTTCCTAGTGTTCAAGATCAACAACACAACATTCTTGAATATTGTAAAATTTTATTCATACATTTTATAAAATACTACTCAACAAATCAACAAGAAGTTACTACACCGATTTACTTTGATTCATTAAAATGATTTGACTCATAGGAGTCATTTGTTTTGGAATCACGCTACATTGGTTGTGCTGTATGTTTCGGATTCACTAAAAACAACATAGTCAAATATCAGTTAGGATATGTTTTCCAAAAGCATTGTAACCCTACGTAGATTGTAGAGATCATTGGTGCCAATGTTTTTTCTTTATGATCTAGGCTTATAATAATACTTTTGGGAAACACAGCCCAGGTTGCCTTTATAGCTTTGATTCACTTAAAATAACTGAGCCGTAAGAGTCATTTGTTCAGAAATTAGTTAGACTAAACTGGTTGGCTTTTTGGTCTTTATTTATTGAAAAGAACCAGCTCATAAGAGTTATTCAGCTGGACTGAACTGGTTGTGTTGTATGGTTTTAAATAATCAAATCAGATTTGACTCATAAGAGTCATGCATTTAGGAATCAGTTGGACAACACTGGTTGTGCTTTATATTTTAATTCACAAAAAAAAAAATAAAAAAAAAAATAGAACTGACTCATAAGAGCTATTTGATCAGGAATTAGTTGAACTATTGGCTGTATGCTTTTGATTTAATAAAAAGAACCACATAAGAGTCATTCATTCAGGAATCAGCTGGACAACACTGGTTGGCTGTATGGTTTTAGTTTACTTAAAATAATTCACAAGAGTAATTTGTTCCGGAGTTGGTTGGACTAGACTGGTTGTGCTGAAATTTGAATCATTAAAACTTCTAAGAGTCAATCATTGCAGAATCAGACTACACTTTGATATTGAGCCCCAGTGGCCATTATACCCATTAAGAATGCTATAAAAAAATGTCTTAAAATATACATTCTGCTCTTTGTTAGCAAGCATAAAATGAATAATAATGTGAAACAGCCTCTGGCAACTGCTTGTCTAAATGTACATATGAATGTTGAAAGAAGTTTATGAAAGCTTTATGAGGCATTAAAAAGCAGTTCTGCAGTATTTTTTTCTCACTTGGTACAAGATTCTCTGCTCAGTCTCTCTCACACAGCACTGAACTAATGTAAGAGTGCTACTCTCTTCATTGTGTTGTGAGATGGCCTCCTCCTCAGGTTCCTGAACCTGACAGTAATTAGCTGTGTTAGGCATCAAAGTGAGGTGTGCAGAGAGTAGAGCTCCACATATAGTAATATAATCACTTAGCTCACAGGTAAGATCGGTGTGAGACTGTACATGATCTGTGCCAATAGTTAAGGTGAAGCTTTAAATTGAGGTCTACCACAAGTCAAAACATAATTTCTCCTACAAAAACAAACACATATATAAGAATGTAAGAACTGAAATCTCACAGAGCTCTTACAAGTTTGCACTTGATGTGTTTTTGTCCCTCATATCTGGTCAGTCCTTGTCAGAATATTTGTGTCTCTCTGATAGTATAATATCGAGCTCTGGTGGAGTGCATGTGCTTTAAATAAAAAAAAAAAAAAATGGTTTGTAGAGGTTCTTTACATGTAATAATAGTTCTATTTCGACATTCTTGTGTTGCCGGTAAGGGTTCTCTACTCCTGTCAAAAAATTTACTATCAAAAAAAATTGTTTCAAAGCACTTCTTAACTAGCTTTCTTGAGCTCTTGAGGCACACTTGATGACTTAAAATTAAATTTTAACTTTTCAATTGTGACTTGTTTCCAATTAAGACCAATCTTACAAGTTAGCTGTTTTTCTTTAAGAGTGGTCATGTAACATTTTCTAAGTAGGGTGCAAAAAAAAAAAAAAAAAAAAAAAACAACAAAAAGAAAACAATAATGTTTCATTCGAAAAATAAGACTGATTACCCCTTGGGTAACTGCTAGTTGGTAAAGACATGCTCTGAAGACACAGTCTTAAAGGCTAATTTTAGACAAATGAACCCAGGTACTGTAAATAAAGAAGTAAAAATGTAGACCTAAAAGCATTAATATTAATTAAAAAAATACACCAAGGTTCTTAATAGCAATTTGCAAGCATAGATCTTTATAAAACCTTATAAAAGGGTTCTATTTGGCACCAAAAAGGGTTTTGCTATTGTTATATTCTAAAAAAAAATTCTAAAAAAATTGTTATAATATATATATATTATAAATATATTCAGCAATAATTTGTCATTCCAAACCTGTACGACTTTCTTTTGTGGTACACAAAACAAGATGTTTTGGGGGGAAACATCATTTTTCTTTCTCTCTCCCCTGATATTTTCCTGTCTTCTCTGTATTGTCTTTTAAAAAGCCCCATGATAATAATAATGTATCCTGTATTTTTCAGCATTGTTTCAGCTGGTGGATGCTACTGCTCTTTCTGGGGCAAAAAAAAAAAAGAAGAAAAACCAAAGCTTTATCTGTTGACGAGCATTCAACATTAGCCAAGCCCAATCCAAACAGCATCCGACTTGAACTCTCGATCTCTCTCTGTCTTGTTTTCCTCATGCATCACACTCAATCTCTCACTCTCTTTATCTTACAGCCTGTCTCGTTTTTTTCTCTCCAGTTCTTCTTGTCTGATGGCTGTCATTACACTCGTTATGCTCCTCTCGAACTCTTCACTCAGCTCTCTCTGCTGTGTCTGACTCTGACAGAACGTCTCAGACCACTGCCATGACTGATATCACCCTGCCGCTTGTTTCTCCGCTGGCTGATCTCATCCCTCGTTCCCCCTCTTTTCCATTTACTCTCCACACATCCCTGCTCTGAATCATCTGTGCTTAGACTCATCTAAAGACTATTGCAATCATCATCATCATTCTCTTCCTGTTCTGGAACTGATTGGCTAGATATCTCCATTATGAAGAGAAGGATGTGATTGTGGCGTAGTGTGGTCCGAACACGCATGGCACTTCACTTGTGGATGCACCACTTCCTCCCCAGACTATCAGCTGTGACACAAAGCTTTGGTGGGAAGCAGAGGTTGCTACACCAGTCTGCAGGCCTGATGGAGTGTGTTGAGATGGAGAGAGTGAGAGAAAGCACACGCTTGGATGCTTTCCACATCCTGAGCGCCCTGTAGGGGAGATTACTGTGAGTCTTTTTGGTTTTTGTTCATGTATCTTTGTACAAATATTTGTAATTTAGCTTCACACATTAGCGATCACAATGTTTGACTTAATTGAGTCAGATAAAATTAAAGGATAAGTGCATCCCCAGGACCAAAGCAATATGAGATTATTTCTTATTTTGGAACACATTAAAAATAAGTTTTTAAGGTAAGACACTACAGGCAAAAAAAAAAAAAAAAAAAAAAAAAAAAAAAAAAAAATCATGCATTACTTATTTTTAAGATTTTGGGCTGTTTGGCTAGCTGAAAGAAAATATCCAAAATACACTTTTAGGTGTTTATGTTATTACACATTTTTTATGTATAAGATTTTAATTACAGTACATAACTTTAAAGGACATTTTCTCCAAATTAGAATTTTTTTTTTTTTTTTACTGAATCAGAAATCTCCACTTTCAGTAGCACATTATAGTTTTATTCCTATCTATATTCTAAGTTTTTTTTTTTTTTTTTTACAGATGGGTTTGTTCATATATTCGGTATTTGCCAATTTTATGGAACATTTTTTTTTCCTGAAAACGTGAGAGATTTTCTTTCTTTCTTTCTTTTTTTGCCATTTACAGTATTTCAGTAAAATCTTTAACTCTAATATGTATCTAAAATAAAGCAAGAATTTTGAACCTGGCTTTATCCAATGTTCCCATTTCCGTTCAGGAAATGTATGCAAATTTGCATATTTAATTAGATAATGCCTAATTTGCATGTTTAAACATTTCTTACAACTTATCATAGACATTTTTTTTTTGCAGTTCTTAACAATTTTTTTTGCAATTCTTAATCATCTGGTTTTTTTTTTTTTTTTCATGTTTACATGGGCTGTCTGGCCTTATTTATGTACTGACCACTGCTTTCCATGCAGTTATGAATAATGAACGAGAACTGGAGCTTCAAAAAGGACCATAAAAGTATAATCAAAGCAGTCCATATGGCACATATGCACTAAATTCCAAATCTTCTCGAGTCTAGAACACATTCGTGTGAGGAACAGGATGAAATTTAAGTTGTCAGTGAAAAACTATTCTTGAAAAGACATTTATTTGCTGAAGCTAAACATAAAGGAGCTTTGTGAAGTTATTTAAAACACTACAATGAGCATTATAGCAACATTTTGTGGGACATTAGAGCTCTCTGTTGACTGAAGTCACTCAGTTTCTAGCAAAAGTGGAGTGGCATTTAGTATGGCATATGATGTCCTTATGATGAACTACCT